>NW_027183762.1:0-76761 GCF_041296385.1 Aphelocoma coerulescens | reverse complement strand
AGGAAGGGGCAGAGAGCACCACGATCTGACGGCGCTGTGCAGGCTGTAAGGGAAAGAGGGCTGCCACTGGAAAGCTGATGCAAATACAGGTTCTCACGCGCCGCGGACAAGCTCTGGGTAAGCTTGCTGACCTAAAGCTGTTTTGTGTGCGAGACGCAGCCGAGAATCTTTCCCTTAAGATTCAGGCTACAACGCAGACAGAATGTGGTGCTAGCTGGCGCTGAGAGAGAAAGTGCATGCAGCCCCGGCGTGTTTCGGCAGAAGCAGCAGCAGCCTGGAGGCTTTCGCTGCCGGCACCGTGCTCTCTGGGCGAGAAGCAGACGACTGCTCGTCTTCTCCAGCAGAACGAAAGCGCGCCGTGGTACGAAGGGCATCAGAAGGAAGGCGCAGAGCACCGAGCTGCTGTGCGAATGGCACAGGCTGCAAGAGGAAGCGTGCCTGCCACTCGCTTTGTTGGCGGATTCGCGTTAGCAGTCGGAAACAGAAAGCTCAACTTGCAGCTACTCGTGCTGTTACCCATTGCTCTTCCAGCTTTCCCTGGAAACAACTGTGCTCGGTTTATGCCTCGAGATGCAGAGATCACAGTGGTAGTATGCGGCGGAGAAGGGAAGTACGGAGTGCAGCGGACAGTTTCTGCTGCTTGACGTGAGGCAAGGGGAAGGTTCAGCCCGGCAGTGGCTTTTACTCCTGGAGCCTTTTCCTTTGGGAGCGGCCGCTGCGAGTGGGCAACGGAGCTGCCAGAGCGCATAATGTGACGGCACGTCTTCTCGGAGAAAGAAGCTCCCGAGCCGCACCGTGTTGTGCTCAGTTTCGAGGCTGCGTAGAGAAGGGGCACTTGAGGAACGCCTTCTTTCTGGACGCGCCCTCCTGGGTGTGCTCAAGCTGCATGGACTCTGCAACACTGGAGGTGTGAGAAACTGCTTCTGGCCAGGTTGTGTGCTGGAGTGCAAGGGCTGCGCCTAACTTTCTGAAGCAGCCACAGCATTCTCGGCTGAATCTGCTCGTGAAGCAGCTCTCGGCTGGACTTTGGAACTCGCTGCACGGAGTACATTAGCCCGCTGCCCAGCTGCTCCGTTCTTCGCCTTCTGTGGTCCGGGCAGAACTGAAGCCCAGCGACGGCTTTCAGCTGTCCCGCTCTCCAGAGTGTATACTGCACGCATCCACAGCGTGCTGTGCACGGATTTTCCTCAGCTCGAGGCGCAATCATTTTCTTGCTGTTTTACAGTTATCCAAACGGTCTGTGTAGCTCCAGCGCCACGAAATGCGTCAGGAGACAAGCCCTTGCTGGATGAGCCTTTCGCTGGCCAAGACTTTCGACACAGCACCCCAGTCTGGGCGACGACGAGGAGAGAGAAAGAGCATGGCTTCTTCCTGGCACGTTCTTCTGTGCGAGACCTCTGTCCGCGTCTTTGCTCCCTGCAAGGCTGGACGGTGCGCGGTGGTACTTGGAACTGAGAAGGAAGGGGCAGAGAGCACCACGATCTGACGGCGCTGTGCAGGCTGTAAGGGAAAGAGGGCTGCCACTGGAAAGCTGATGCAAATACAGGTTCTCACGCGCCGCGGACAAGCTCTGGGTAAGCTTGCTGACCTAAAGCTGTTTTGTGTGCGAGACGCAGCCGAGAATCTTTCCCTTAAGATTCAGGCTACAACGCAGACAGAATGTGGTGCTAGCTGGCGCTGAGAGAGAGAAGTGCATGCAGCCCCGGCGTGTTTCGGCAGAAGCAGCAGCAGCCTGGAGGCTTTCGCTGCCGGCACCGTGCTCTCTGGGCGAGAAGCAGACGACTGCTCGTCTTCTCCAGCAGAACGAAAGCGCGCCGTGGTACGAAGGGCATCAGAAGGAAGGCGCAGAGCACCGAGCTGCTGTGCGAATGGCACAGGCTGCAAGAGGAAGCGTGCCTGCCACTCGCTTTGTTGGCGGATTCGCGTTAGCAGTCGGAAACAGAAAGCTCAACTTGCAGCTACTCGTGCTGTTACCCATTGCTCTTCCAGCTTTCCCTGGAAACAACTGTGCTCGGTTTATGCCTCGAGATGCAGAGATCACAGTGGTAGTATGCGGCGGAGAAGGGAAGTACGGAGTGCAGCGGACAGTTTCTGCTGCTTGACGTGAGGCAAGGGGAAGGTTCAGCCCGGCAGTGGCTTTTACTCCTGGAGCCTTTTCCTTTGGGAGCGGCCGCTGCGACGTGGGCAACGGAGCTGCCAGAGCGCATAATGTGACGGCACGTCTTCTCGGAGAAAGAAGCTCCCGAGCCGCACCGTGTTGTGCTCAGTTTCGAGGCTGCGTAGAGAAGGGGCACTTGAGGAACGCCTTCTTTCTGGACGCGCCCTCCTGGGTGTGCTCAAGCTGCATGGACTCTGCAACACTGGAGGTGTGAGAAACTGCTTCTGGCCAGGTTGTGTGCTGGAGTGCAAGGGCTGCGCCTAACTTTCTGAAGCAGCCACAGCATTCTCGGCTGAATCTGCTCGTGAAGCAGCTCTCGGCTGGACTTTGGAACTCGCTGCACGGAGTACATTAGCCCGCTGCCCAGCTGCTCCGTTCTTCGCCTTCTGTGGTCCGGGCAGAACTGAAGCCCAGCGACGGCTTTCAGCTGTCCCGCTCTCCAGAGTGTATACTGCACGCATCCACAGCGTGCTGTGCACGGATTTTCCTCAGCTCGAGGCGCAATCATTTTCTTGCTGTTTTACAGTTATCCAAACGGTCTGTGTAGCTCCAGCGCCACGAAATGCGTCAGGAGACAAGCCCTTGCTGGATGAGCCTTTCGCTGGCCAAGACTTTCGACACAGCACCCCAGTCTGGGCGACGACGAGGAGAGAGAAAGAGCATGGCTTCTTCCTGGCACGTTCTTCTGTGCGAGACCTCTGTCCGCGTCTTTGCTCCCTGCAAGGCTGGACGGTGCGCGGTGGTACTTGGAACTGAGAAGGAAGGGGCAGAGAGCACCACGATCTGACGGCGCTGTGCAGGCTGTAAGGGAAAGAGGGCTGCCACTGGAAAGCTGATGCAAATACAGGTTCTCACGCGCCGCGGACAAGCTCTGGGTAAGCTTGCTGACCTAAAGCTGTTTTGTGTGCGAGACGCAGCCGAGAATCTTTCCCTTAAGATTCAGGCTACAACGCAGACAGAATGTGGTGCTAGCTGGCGCTGAGAGAGAAAGTGCATGCAGCCCCGGCGTGTTTCGGCAGAAGCAGCAGCAGCCTGGAGGCTTTCGCTGCCGGCACCGTGCTCTCTGGGCGAGAAGCAGACGACTGCTCGTCTTCTCCAGCAGAACGAAAGCGCGCCGTGGTACGAAGGGCATCAGAAGGAAGGCGCAGAGCACCGAGCTGCTGTGCGAATGGCACAGGCTGCAAGAGGAAGCGTGCCTGCCACTCGCTTTGTTGGCGGATTCGCGTTAGCAGTCGGAAACAGAAAGCTCAACTTGCAGCTACTCGTGCTGTTACCCATTGCTCTTCCAGCTTTCCCTGGAAACAACTGTGCTCGGTTTATGCCTCGAGATGCAGAGATCACAGTGGTAGTATGCGGCGGAGAAGGGAAGTACGGAGTGCAGCGGACAGTTTCTGCTGCTTGACGTGAGGCAAGGGGAAGGTTCAGCCCGGCAGTGGCTTTTACTCCTGGAGCCTTTTCCTTTGGGAGCGGCCGCTGCGAGTGGGCAACGGAGCTGCCAGAGCGCATAATGTGACGGCACGTCTTCTCGGAGAAAGAAGCTCCCGAGCCGCACCGTGTTGTGCTCAGTTTCGAGGCTGCGTAGAGAAGGGGCACTTGAGGAACGCCTTCTTTCTGGACGCGCCCTCCTGGGTGTGCTCAAGCTGCATGGACTCTGCAACACTGGAGGTGTGAGAAACTGCTTCTGGCCAGGTTGTGTGCTGGAGTGCAAGGGCTGCGCCTAACTTTCTGAAGCAGCCACAGCATTCTCGGCTGAATCTGCTCGTGAAGCAGCTCTCGGCTGGACTTTGGAACTCGCTGCACGGAGTACATTAGCCCGCTGCCCAGCTGCTCCGTTCTTCGCCTTCTGTGGTCCGGGCAGAACTGAAGCCCAGCGACGGCTTTCAGCTGTCCCGCTCTCCAGAGTGTATACTGCACGCATCCACAGCGTGCTGTGCACGGATTTTCCTCAGCTCGAGGCGCAATCATTTTCTTGCTGTTTTACAGTTATCCAAACGGTCTGTGTAGCTCCAGCGCCACGAAATGCGTCAGGAGACAAGCCCTTGCTGGATGAGCCTTTCGCTGGCCAAGACTTTCGACACAGCACCCCAGTCTGGGCGACGACGAGGAGAGAGAAAGAGCATGGCTTCTTCCTGGCACGTTCTTCTGTGCGAGACCTCTGTCCGCGTCTTTGCTCCCTGCAAGGCTGGACGGTGCGCGGTGGTACTTGGAACTGAGAAGGAAGGGGCAGAGAGCACCACGATCTGACGGCGCTGTGCAGGCTGTAAGGGAAAGAGGGCTGCCACTGGAAAGCTGATGCAAATACAGGTTCTCACGCGCCGCGGACAAGCTCTGGGTAAGCTTGCTGACCTAAAGCTGTTTTGTGTGCGAGACGCAGCCGAGAATCTTTCCCTTAAGATTCAGGCTACAACGCAGACAGAATGTGGTGCTAGCTGGCGCTGAGAGAGAAAGTGCATGCAGCCCCGGCGTGTTTCGGCAGAAGCAGCAGCAGCCTGGAGGCTTTCGCTGCCGGCACCGTGCTCTCTGGGCGAGAAGCAGACGACTGCTCGTCTTCTCCAGCAGAACGAAAAGCGCGCCGTGGTACGAAGGGCATCAGAAGGAAGGCGCAGAGCACCGAGCTGCTGTGCGAATGGCACAGGCTGCAAGAGGAAGCGTGCCTGCCACTCGCTTTGTTGGCGGATTCGCGTTAGCAGTCGGAAACAGAAAGCTCAACTTGCAGCTACTCGTGCTGTTACCCATTGCTCTTCCAGCTTTCCCTGGAAACAACTGTGCTCGGTTTATGCCTCGAGATGCAGAGATCACAGTGGTAGTATGCGGCGGAGAAGGGAAGTACGGAGTGCAGCGGACAGTTTCTGCTGCTTGACGTGAGGCAAGGGGAAGGTTCAGCCCGGCAGTGGCTTTTACTCCTGGAGCCTTTTCCTTTGGGAGCGGCCGCTGCGAGTGGGCAACGGAGCTGCCAGAGCGCATAATGTGACGGCACGTCTTCTCGGAGAAAGAAGCTCCCGAGCCGCACCGTGTTGTGCTCAGTTTCGAGGCTGCGTAGAGAAGGGGCACTTGAGGAACGCCTTCTTTCTGGACGCGCCCTCCTGGGTGTGCTCAAGCTGCATGGACTCTGCAACACTGGAGGTGTGAGAAACTGCTTCTGGCCAGGTTGTGTGCTGGAGTGCAAGGGCTGCGCCTAACTTTCTGAAGCAGCCACAGCATTCTCGGCTGAATCTGCTCGTGAAGCAGCTCTCGGCTGGACTTTGGAACTCGCTGCACGGAGTACATTAGCCCGCTGCCCAGCTGCTCCGTTCTTCGCCTTCTGTGGTCCGGGCAGAACTGAAGCCCAGCGACGGCTTTCAGCTGTCCCGCTCTCCAGAGTGTATACTGCACGCATCCACAGCGTGCTGTGCACGGATTTTCCTCAGCTCGAGGCGCAACCATTTTCTTGCTGTTTTACAGTTATCCAAACGGTCTGTGTAGCTCCAGCGCCACGAAATGCGTCAGGAGACAAGCCCTTGCTGGATGAGCCTTTCGCTGGCCAAGACTTTCGACACAGCACCCCAGTCTGGGCGACGACGAGGAGAGAGAAAGAGCATGGCTTCTTCCTGGCACGTTCTTCTGTGCGAGACCTCTGTCCGCGTCTTTGCTCCCTGCAAGGCTGGACGGTGCGCGGTGGTACTTGGAACTGAGAAGGAAGGGGCAGAGAGCACCACGATCTGACGGCGCTGTGCAGGCTGTAAGGGAAAGAGGGCTGCCACTGGAAAGCTGATGCAAATACAGGTTCTCACGCGCCGCGGACAAGCTCTGGGTAAGCTTGCTGACCTAAAGCTGTTTTGTGTGCGAGACGCAGCCGAGAATCTTTCCCTTAAGATTCAGGCTACAACGCAGACAGAATGTGGTGCTAGCTGGCGCTGAGAGAGAAAGTGCATGCAGCCCCGGCGTGTTTCGGCAGAAGCAGCAGCAGCCTGGAGGCTTTCGCTGCCGGCACCGTGCTCTCTGGGCGAGAAGCAGACGACTGCTCGTCTTCTCCAGCAGAACGAAAAGCGCGCCGTGGTACGAAGGGCATCAGAAGGAAGGCGCAGAGCACCGAGCTGCTGTGCGAATGGCACAGGCTGCAAGAGGAAGCGTGCCTGCCACTCGCTTTGTTGGCGGATTCGCGTTAGCAGTCGGAAACAGAAAGCTCAACTTGCAGCTACTCGTGCTGTTACCCATTGCTCTTCCAGCTTTCCCTGGAAACAACTGTGCTCGGTTTATGCCTCGAGATGCAGAGATCACAGTGGTAGTATGCGGCGGAGAAGGGAAGTACGGAGTGCAGCGGACAGTTTCTGCTGCTTGACGTGAGGCAAGGGGAAGGTTCAGCCCGGCAGTGGCTTTTACTCCTGGAGCCTTTTCCTTTGGGAGCGGCCGCTGCGAGTGGGCAACGGAGCTGCCAGAGCGCATAATGTGACGGCACGTCTTCTCGGAGAAAGAAGCTCCCGAGCCGCACCGTGTTGTGCTCAGTTTCGAGGCTGCGTAGAGAAGGGGCACTTGAGGAACGCCTTCTTTCTGGACGCGCCCTCCTGGGTGTGCTCAAGCTGCATGGACTCTGCAACACTGGAGGTGTGAGAAACTGCTTCTGGCCAGGTTGTGTGCTGGAGTGCAAGGGCTGCGCCTAACTTTCTGAAGCAGCCACAGCATTCTCGGCTGAATCTGCTCGTGAAGCAGCTCTCGGCTGGACTTTGGAACTCGCTGCACGGAGTACATTAGCCCGCTGCCCAGCTGCTCCGTTCTTCGCCTTCTGTGGTCCGGGCAGAACTGAAGCCCAGCGACGGCTTTCAGCTGTCCCGCTCTCCAGAGTGTATACTGCACGCATCCACAGCGTGCTGTGCACGGATTTTCCTCAGCTCGAGGCGCAACCATTTTCTTGCTGTTTTACAGTTATCCAAACGGTCTGTGTAGCTCCAGCGCCACGAAATGCGTCAGGAGACAAGCCCTTGCTGGATGAGCCTTTCGCTGGCCAAGACTTTCGACACAGCACCCCAGTCTGGGCGACGACGAGGAGAGAGAAAGAGCATGGCTTCTTCCTGGCACGTTCTTCTGTGCGAGACCTCTGTCCGCGTCTTTGCTCCCTGCAAGGCTGGACGGTGCGCGGTGGTACTTGGAACTGAGAAGGAAGGGGCAGAGAGCACCACGATCTGACGGCGCTGTGCAGGCTGTAAGGGAAAGAGGGCTGCCACTGGAAAGCTGATGCAAATACAGGTTCTCACGCGCCGCGGACAAGCTCTGGGTAAGCTTGCTGACCTAAAGCTGTTTTGTGTGCGAGACGCAGCCGAGAATCTTTCCCTTAAGATTCAGGCTACAACGCAGACAGAATGTGGTGCTAGCTGGCGCTGAGAGAGAAAGTGCATGCAGCCCCGGCGTGTTTCGGCAGAAGCAGCAGCAGCCTGGAGGCTTTCGCTGCCGGCACCGTGCTCTCTGGGCGAGAAGCAGACGACTGCTCGTCTTCTCCAGCAGAACGAAAAGCGCGCCGTGGTACGAAGGGCATCAGAAGGAAGGCGCAGAGCACCGAGCTGCTGTGCGAATGGCACAGGCTGCAAGAGGAAGCGTGCCTGCCACTCGCTTTGTTGGCGGATTCGCGTTAGCAGTCGGAAACAGAAAGCTCAACTTGCAGCTACTCGTGCTGTTACCCATTGCTCTTCCAGCTTTCCCTGGAAACAACTGTGCTCGGTTTATGCCTCGAGATGCAGAGATCACAGTGGTAGTATGCGGCGGAGAAGGGAAGTACGGAGTGCAGCGGACAGTTTCTGCTGCTTGACGTGAGGCAAGGGGAAGGTTCAGCCCGGCAGTGGCTTTTACTCCTGGAGCCTTTTCCTTTGGGAGCGGCCGCTGCGAGTGGGCAACGGAGCTGCCAGAGCGCATAATGTGACGGCACGTCTTCTCGGAGAAAGAAGCTCCCGAGCCGCACCGTGTTGTGCTCAGTTTCGAGGCTGCGTAGAGAAGGGGCACTTGAGGAACGCCTTCTTTCTGGACGCGCCCTCCTGGGTGTGCTCAAGCTGCATGGACTCTGCAACACTGGAGGTGTGAGAAACTGCTTCTGGCCAGGTTGTGTGCTGGAGTGCAAGGGCTGCGCCTAACTTTCTGAAGCAGCCACAGCATTCTCGGCTGAATCTGCTCGTGAAGCAGCTCTCGGCTGGACTTTGGAACTCGCTGCACGGAGTACATTAGCCCGCTGCCCAGCTGCTCCGTTCTTCGCCTTCTGTGGTCCGGGCAGAACTGAAGCCCAGCGACGGCTTTCAGCTGTCCCGCTCTCCAGAGTGTATACTGCACGCATCCACAGCGTGCTGTGCACGGATTTTCCTCAGCTCGAGGCGCAACCATTTTCTTGCTGTTTTACAGTTATCCAAACGGTCTGTGTAGCTCCAGCGCCACGAAATGCGTCAGGAGACAAGCCCTTGCTGGATGAGCCTTTCGCTGGCCAAGACTTTCGACACAGCACCCCAGTCTGGGCGACGACGAGGAGAGAGAAAGAGCATGGCTTCTTCCTGGCACGTTCTTCTGTGCGAGACCTCTGTCCGCGTCTTTGCTCCCTGCAAGGCTGGACGGTGCGCGGTGGTACTTGGAACTGAGAAGGAAGGGGCAGAGAGCACCACGATCTGACGGCGCTGTGCAGGCTGTAAGGGAAAGAGGGCTGCCACTGGAAAGCTGATGCAAATACAGGTTCTCACGCGCCGCGGACAAGCTCTGGGTAAGCTTGCTGACCTAAAGCTGTTTTGTGTGCGAGACGCAGCCGAGAATCTTTCCCTTAAGATTCAGGCTACAACGCAGACAGAATGTGGTGCTAGCTGGCGCTGAGAGAGAAAGTGCATGCAGCCCCGGCGTGTTTCGGCAGAAGCAGCAGCAGCCTGGAGGCTTTCGCTGCCGGCACCGTGCTCTCTGGGCGAGAAGCAGACGACTGCTCGTCTTCTCCAGCAGAACGAAAAGCGCGCCGTGGTACGAAGGGCATCAGAAGGAAGGCGCAGAGCACCGAGCTGCTGTGCGAATGGCACAGGCTGCAAGAGGAAGCGTGCCTGCCACTCGCTTTGTTGGCGGATTCGCGTTAGCAGTCGGAAACAGAAAGCTCAACTTGCAGCTACTCGTGCTGTTACCCATTGCTCTTCCAGCTTTCCCTGGAAACAACTGTGCTCGGTTTATGCCTCGAGATGCAGAGATCACAGTGGTAGTATGCGGCGGAGAAGGGAAGTACGGAGTGCAGCGGACAGTTTCTGCTGCTTGACGTGAGGCAAGGGGAAGGTTCAGCCCGGCAGTGGCTTTTACTCCTGGAGCCTTTTCCTTTGGGAGCGGCCGCTGCGAGTGGGCAACGGAGCTGCCAGAGCGCATAATGTGACGGCACGTCTTCTCGGAGAAAGAAGCTCCCGAGCCGCACCGTGTTGTGCTCAGTTTCGAGGCTGCGTAGAGAAGGGGCACTTGAGGAACGCCTTCTTTCTGGACGCGCCCTCCTGGGTGTGCTCAAGCTGCATGGACTCTGCAACACTGGAGGTGTGAGAAACTGCTTCTGGCCAGGTTGTGTGCTGGAGTGCAAGGGCTGCGCCTAACTTTCTGAAGCAGCCACAGCATTCTCGGCTGAATCTGCTCGTGAAGCAGCTCTCGGCTGGACTTTGGAACTCGCTGCACGGAGTACATTAGCCCGCTGCCCAGCTGCTCCGTTCTTCGCCTTCTGTGGTCCGGGCAGAACTGAAGCCCAGCGACGGCTTTCAGCTGTCCCGCTCTCCAGAGTGTATACTGCACGCATCCACAGCGTGCTGTGCACGGATTTTCCTCAGCTCGAGGCGCAACCATTTTCTTGCTGTTTTACAGTTATCCAAACGGTCTGTGTAGCTCCAGCGCCACGAAATGCGTCAGGAGACAAGCCCTTGCTGGATGAGCCTTTCGCTGGCCAAGACTTTCGACACAGCACCCCAGTCTGGGCGACGACGAGGAGAGAGAAAGAGCATGGCTTCTTCCTGGCACGTTCTTCTGTGCGAGACCTCTGTCCGCGTCTTTGCTCCCTGCAAGGCTGGACGGTGCGCGGTGGTACTTGGAACTGAGAAGGAAGGGGCAGAGAGCACCACGATCTGACGGCGCTGTGCAGGCTGTAAGGGAAAGAGGGCTGCCACTGGAAAGCTGATGCAAATACAGGTTCTCACGCGCCGCGGACAAGCTCTGGGTAAGCTTGCTGACCTAAAGCTGTTTTGTGTGCGAGACGCAGCCGAGAATCTTTCCCTTAAGATTCAGGCTACAACGCAGACAGAATGTGGTGCTAGCTGGCGCTGAGAGAGAAAGTGCATGCAGCCCCGGCGTGTTTCGGCAGAAGCAGCAGCAGCCTGGAGGCTTTCGCTGCCGGCACCGTGCTCTCTGGGCGAGAAGCAGACGACTGCTCGTCTTCTCCAGCAGAACGAAAAGCGCGCCGTGGTACGAAGGGCATCAGAAGGAAGGCGCAGAGCACCGAGCTGCTGTGCGAATGGCACAGGCTGCAAGAGGAAGCGTGCCTGCCACTCGCTTTGTTGGCGGATTCGCGTTAGCAGTCGGAAACAGAAAGCTCAACTTGCAGCTACTCGTGCTGTTACCCATTGCTCTTCCAGCTTTCCCTGGAAACAACTGTGCTCGGTTTATGCCTCGAGATGCAGAGATCACAGTGGTAGTATGCGGCGGAGAAGGGAAGTACGGAGTGCAGCGGACAGTTTCTGCTGCTTGACGTGAGGCAAGGGGAAGGTTCAGCCCGGCAGTGGCTTTTACTCCTGGAGCCTTTTCCTTTGGGAGCGGCCGCTGCGAGTGGGCAACGGAGCTGCCAGAGCGCATAATGTGACGGCACGTCTTCTCGGAGAAAGAAGCTCCCGAGCCGCACCGTGTTGTGCTCAGTTTCGAGGCTGCGTAGAGAAGGGGCACTTGAGGAACGCCTTCTTTCTGGACGCGCCCTCCTGGGTGTGCTCAAGCTGCATGGACTCTGCAACACTGGAGGTGTGAGAAACTGCTTCTGGCCAGGTTGTGTGCTGGAGTGCAAGGGCTGCGCCTAACTTTCTGAAGCAGCCACAGCATTCTCGGCTGAATCTGCTCGTGAAGCAGCTCTCGGCTGGACTTTGGAACTCGCTGCACGGAGTACATTAGCCCGCTGCCCAGCTGCTCCGTTCTTCGCCTTCTGTGGTCCGGGCAGAACTGAAGCCCAGCGACGGCTTTCAGCTGTCCCGCTCTCCAGAGTGTATACTGCACGCATCCACAGCGTGCTGTGCACGGATTTTCCTCAGCTCGAGGCGCAACCATTTTCTTGCTGTTTTACAGTTATCCAAACGGTCTGTGTAGCTCCAGCGCCACGAAATGCGTCAGGAGACAAGCCCTTGCTGGATGAGCCTTTCGCTGGCCAAGACTTTCGACACAGCACCCCAGTCTGGGCGACGACGAGGAGAGAGAAAGAGCATGGCTTCTTCCTGGCACGTTCTTCTGTGCGAGACCTCTGTCCGCGTCTTTGCTCCCTGCAAGGCTGGACGGTGCGCGGTGGTACTTGGAACTGAGAAGGAAGGGGCAGAGAGCACCACGATCTGACGGCGCTGTGCAGGCTGTAAGGGAAAGAGGGCTGCCACTGGAAAGCTGATGCAAATACAGGTTCTCACGCGCCGCGGACAAGCTCTGGGTAAGCTTGCTGACCTAAAGCTGTTTTGTGTGCGAGACGCAGCCGAGAATCTTTCCCTTAAGATTCAGGCTACAACGCAGACAGAATGTGGTGCTAGCTGGCGCTGAGAGAGAAAGTGCATGCAGCCCCGGCGTGTTTCGGCAGAAGCAGCAGCAGCCTGGAGGCTTTCGCTGCCGGCACCGTGCTCTCTGGGCGAGAAGCAGACGACTGCTCGTCTTCTCCAGCAGAACGAAAAGCGCGCCGTGGTACGAAGGGCATCAGAAGGAAGGCGCAGAGCACCGAGCTGCTGTGCGAATGGCACAGGCTGCAAGAGGAAGCGTGCCTGCCACTCGCTTTGTTGGCGGATTCGCGTTAGCAGTCGGAAACAGAAAGCTCAACTTGCAGCTACTCGTGCTGTTACCCATTGCTCTTCCAGCTTTCCCTGGAAACAACTGTGCTCGGTTTATGCCTCGAGATGCAGAGATCACAGTGGTAGTATGCGGCGGAGAAGGGAAGTACGGAGTGCAGCGGACAGTTTCTGCTGCTTGACGTGAGGCAAGGGGAAGGTTCAGCCCGGCAGTGGCTTTTACTCCTGGAGCCTTTTCCTTTGGGAGCGGCCGCTGCGAGTGGGCAACGGAGCTGCCAGAGCGCATAATGTGACGGCACGTCTTCTCGGAGAAAGAAGCTCCCGAGCCGCACCGTGTTGTGCTCAGTTTCGAGGCTGCGTAGAGAAGGGGCACTTGAGGAACGCCTTCTTTCTGGACGCGCCCTCCTGGGTGTGCTCAAGCTGCATGGACTCTGCAACACTGGAGGTGTGAGAAACTGCTTCTGGCCAGGTTGTGTGCTGGAGTGCAAGGGCTGCGCCTAACTTTCTGAAGCAGCCACAGCATTCTCGGCTGAATCTGCTCGTGAAGCAGCTCTCGGCTGGACTTTGGAACTCGCTGCACGGAGTACATTAGCCCGCTGCCCAGCTGCTCCGTTCTTCGCCTTCTGTGGTCCGGGCAGAACTGAAGCCCAGCGACGGCTTTCAGCTGTCCCGCTCTCCAGAGTGTATACTGCACGCATCCACAGCGTGCTGTGCACGGATTTTCCTCAGCTCGAGGCGCAACCATTTTCTTGCTGTTTTACAGTTATCCAAACGGTCTGTGTAGCTCCAGCGCCACGAAATGCGTCAGGAGACAAGCCCTTGCTGGATGAGCCTTTCGCTGGCCAAGACTTTCGACACAGCACCCCAGTCTGGGCGACGACGAGGAGAGAGAAAGAGCATGGCTTCTTCCTGGCACGTTCTTCTGTGCGAGACCTCTGTCCGCGTCTTTGCTCCCTGCAAGGCTGGACGGTGCGCGGTGGTACTTGGAACTGAGAAGGAAGGGGCAGAGAGCACCACGATCTGACGGCGCTGTGCAGGCTGTAAGGGAAAGAGGGCTGCCACTGGAAAGCTGATGCAAATACAGGTTCTCACGCGCCGCGGACAAGCTCTGGGTAAGCTTGCTGACCTAAAGCTGTTTTGTGTGCGAGACGCAGCCGAGAATCTTTCCCTTAAGATTCAGGCTACAACGCAGACAGAATGTGGTGCTAGCTGGCGCTGAGAGAGAAAGTGCATGCAGCCCCGGCGTGTTTCGGCAGAAGCAGCAGCAGCCTGGAGGCTTTCGCTGCCGGCACCGTGCTCTCTGGGCGAGAAGCAGACGACTGCTCGTCTTCTCCAGCAGAACGAAAAGCGCGCCGTGGTACGAAGGGCATCAGAAGGAAGGCGCAGAGCACCGAGCTGCTGTGCGAATGGCACAGGCTGCAAGAGGAAGCGTGCCTGCCACTCGCTTTGTTGGCGGATTCGCGTTAGCAGTCGGAAACAGAAAGCTCAACTTGCAGCTACTCGTGCTGTTACCCATTGCTCTTCCAGCTTTCCCTGGAAACAACTGTGCTCGGTTTATGCCTCGAGATGCAGAGATCACAGTGGTAGTATGCGGCGGAGAAGGGAAGTACGGAGTGCAGCGGACAGTTTCTGCTGCTTGACGTGAGGCAAGGGGAAGGTTCAGCCCGGCAGTGGCTTTTACTCCTGGAGCCTTTTCCTTTGGGAGCGGCCGCTGCGAGTGGGCAACGGAGCTGCCAGAGCGCATAATGTGACGGCACGTCTTCTCGGAGAAAGAAGCTCCCGAGCCGCACCGTGTTGTGCTCAGTTTCGAGGCTGCGTAGAGAAGGGGCACTTGAGGAACGCCTTCTTTCTGGACGCGCCCTCCTGGGTGTGCTCAAGCTGCATGGACTCTGCAACACTGGAGGTGTGAGAAACTGCTTCTGGCCAGGTTGTGTGCTGGAGTGCAAGGGCTGCGCCTAACTTTCTGAAGCAGCCACAGCATTCTCGGCTGAATCTGCTCGTGAAGCAGCTCTCGGCTGGACTTTGGAACTCGCTGCACGGAGTACATTAGCCCGCTGCCCAGCTGCTCCGTTCTTCGCCTTCTGTGGTCCGGGCAGAACTGAAGCCCAGCGACGGCTTTCAGCTGTCCCGCTCTCCAGAGTGTATACTGCACGCATCCACAGCGTGCTGTGCACGGATTTTCCTCAGCTCGAGGCGCAATCATTTTCTTGCTGTTTTACAGTTATCCAAACGGTCTGTGTAGCTCCAGCGCCACGAAATGCGTCAGGAGACAAGCCCTTGCTGGATGAGCCTTTCGCTGGCCAAGACTTTCGACACAGCACCCCAGTCTGGGCGACGACGAGGAGAGAGAAAGAGCATGGCTTCTTCCTGGCACGTTCTTCTGTGCGAGACCTCTGTCCGCGTCTTTGCTCCCTGCAAGGCTGGACGGTGCGCGGTGGTACTTGGAACTGAGAAGGAAGGGGCAGAGAGCACCACGATCTGACGGCGCTGTGCAGGCTGTAAGGGAAAGAGGGCTGCCACTGGAAAGCTGATGCAAATACAGGTTCTCACGCGCCGCGGACAAGCTCTGGGTAAGCTTGCTGACCTAAAGCTGTTTTGTGTGCGAGACGCAGCCGAGAATCTTTCCCTTAAGATTCAGGCTACAACGCAGACAGAATGTGGTGCTAGCTGGCGCTGAGAGAGAAAGTGCATGCAGCCCCGGCGTGTTTCGGCAGAAGCAGCAGCAGCCTGGAGGCTTTCGCTGCCGGCACCGTGCTCTCTGGGCGAGAAGCAGACGACTGCTCGTCTTCTCCAGCAGAACGAAAAGCGCGCCGTGGTACGAAGGGCATCAGAAGGAAGGCGCAGAGCACCGAGCTGCTGTGCGAATGGCACAGGCTGCAAGAGGAAGCGTGCCTGCCACTCGCTTTGTTGGCGGATTCGCGTTAGCAGTCGGAAACAGAAAGCTCAACTTGCAGCTACTCGTGCTGTTACCCATTGCTCTTCCAGCTTTCCCTGGAAACAACTGTGCTCGGTTTATGCCTCGAGATGCAGAGATCACAGTGGTAGTATGCGGC
Organism: Aphelocoma coerulescens; assembly: GCF_041296385.1. Taxonomy (NCBI): domain Eukaryota; kingdom Metazoa; phylum Chordata; class Aves; order Passeriformes; family Corvidae; genus Aphelocoma; species Aphelocoma coerulescens. The sequence goes on along the minus strand of NW_027183762.1, from coordinate 61,582 downwards.
GGAGAAGGGAAGTACGGAGTGCAGCGGACAGTTTCTGCTGCTTGACGTGAGGCAAGGGGAAGGTTCAGCCCGGCAGTGGCTTTTACTCCTGGAGCCTTTTCCTTTGGGAGCGGCCGCTGCGAGTGGGCAACGGAGCTGCCAGAGCGCATAATGTGACGGCACGTCTTCTCGGAGAAAGAAGCTCCCGAGCCGCACCGTGTTGTGCTCAGTTTCGAGGCTGCGTAGAGAAGGGGCACTTGAGGAACGCCTTCTTTCTGGACGCGCCCTCCTGGGTGTGCTCAAGCTGCATGGACTCTGCAACACTGGAGGTGTGAGAAACTGCTTCTGGCCAGGTTGTGTGCTGGAGTGCAAGGGCTGCGCCTAACTTTCTGAAGCAGCCACAGCATTCTCGGCTGAATCTGCTCGTGAAGCAGCTCTCGGCTGGACTTTGGAACTCGCTGCACGGAGTACATTAGCCCGCTGCCCAGCTGCTCCGTTCTTCGCCTTCTGTGGTCCGGGCAGAACTGAAGCCCAGCGACGGCTTTCAGCTGTCCCGCTCTCCAGAGTGTATACTGCACGCATCCACAGCGTGCTGTGCACGGATTTTCCTCAGCTCGAGGCGCAACCATTTTCTTGCTGTTTTACAGTTATCCAAACGGTCTGTGTAGCTCCAGCGCCACGAAATGCGTCAGGAGACAAGCCCTTGCTGGATGAGCCTTTCGCTGGCCAAGACTTTCGACACAGCACCCCAGTCTGGGCGACGACGAGGAGAGAGAAAGAACATGGCTTCTTCCTGGCACGTTCTTCTGTGCGAGACCTCTGTCCGCGTCTTTGCTCCCTGCAAGGCTGGACGGTGCGCGGTGGTACTTGGAACTGAGAAGGAAGGGGCAGAGAGCACCACGATCTGACGGCGCTGTGCAGGCTGTAAGGGAAAGAGGGCTGCCACTGGAAAGCTGATGCAAATACAGGTTCTCACGCGCCGCGGACAAGCTCTGGGTAAGCTTGCTGACCTAAAGCTGTTTTGTGTGCGAGACGCAGCCGAGAATCTTTCCCTTAAGATTCAGGCTACAACGCAGACAGAATGTGGTGCTAGCTGGCGCTGAGAGAGAAAGTGCATGCAGCCCCGGCGTGTTTCGGCAGAAGCAGCAGCAGCCTGGAGGCTTTCGCTGCCGGCACCGTGCTCTCTGGGCGAGAAGCAGACGACTGCTCGTCTTCTCCAGCAGAACGAAAAGCGCGCCGTGGTACGAAGGGCATCAGAAGGAAGGCGCAGAGCACCGAGCTGCTGTGCGAATGGCACAGGCTGCAAGAGGAAGCGTGCCTGCCACTCGCTTTGTTGGCGGATTCGCGTTAGCAGTCGGAAACAGAAAGCTCAACTTGCAGCTACTCGTGCTGTTACCCATTGCTCTTCCAGCTTTCCCTGGAAACAACTGTGCTCGGTTTATGCCTCGAGATGCAGAGATCACAGTGGTAGTATGCGGCGGAGAAGGGAAGTACGGAGTGCAGCGGACAGTTTCTGCTGCTTGACGTGAGGCAAGGGGAAGGTTCAGCCCGGCAGTGGCTTTTACTCCTGGAGCCTTTTCCTTTGGGAGCGGCCGCTGCGAGTGGGCAACGGAGCTGCCAGAGCGCATAATGTGACGGCACGTCTTCTCGGAGAAAGAAGCTCCCGAGCCGCACCGTGTTGTGCTCAGTTTCGAGGCTGCGTAGAGAAGGGGCACTTGAGGAACGCCTTCTTTCTGGACGCGCCCTCCTGGGTGTGCTCAAGCTGCATGGACTCTGCAACACTGGAGGTGTGAGAAACTGCTTCTGGCCAGGTTGTGTGCTGGAGTGCAAGGGCTGCGCCTAACTTTCTGAAGCAGCCACAGCATTCTCGGCTGAATCTGCTCGTGAAGCAGCTCTCGGCTGGACTTTGGAACTCGCTGCACGGAGTACATTAGCCCGCTGCCCAGCTGCTCCGTTCTTCGCCTTCTGTGGTCCGGGCAGAACTGAAGCCCAGCGACGGCTTTCAGCTGTCCCGCTCTCCAGAGTGTATACTGCACGCATCCACAGCGTGCTGTGCACGGATTTTCCTCAGCTCGAGGCGCAACCATTTTCTTGCTGTTTTACAGTTATCCAAACGGTCTGTGTAGCTCCAGCGCCACGAAATGCGTCAGGAGACAAGCCCTTGCTGGATGAGCCTTTCGCTGGCCAAGACTTTCGACACAGCACCCCAGTCTGGGCGACGACGAGGAGAGAGAAAGAGCATGGCTTCTTCCTGGCACGTTCTTCTGTGCGAGACCTCTGTCCGCGTCTTTGCTCCCTGCAAGGCTGGACGGTGCGCGGTGGTACTTGGAACTGAGAAGGAAGGGGCAGAGAGCACCACGATCTGACGGCGCTGTGCAGGCTGTAAGGGAAAGAGGGCTGCCACTGGAAAGCTGATGCAAATACAGGTTCTCACGCGCCGCGGACAAGCTCTGGGTAAGCTTGCTGACCTAAAGCTGTTTTGTGTGCGAGACGCAGCCGAGAATCTTTCCCTTAAGATTCAGGCTACAACGCAGACAGAATGTGGTGCTAGCTGGCGCTGAGAGAGAAAGTGCATGCAGCCCCGGCGTGTTTCGGCAGAAGCAGCAGCAGCCTGGAGGCTTTCGCTGCCGGCACCGTGCTCTCTGGGTGAGAAGCAGACGACTGCTCGTCTTCTCCAGCAGAACGAAAAGCGCGCCGTGGTACGAAGGGCATCAGAAGGAAGGCGCAGAGCACCGAGCTGCTGTGCGAATGGCACAGGCTGCAAGAGGAAGCGTGCCTGCCACTCGCTTTGTTGGCGGATTCGCGTTAGCAGTCGGAAACAGAAAGCTCAACTTGCAGCTACTCGTGCTGTTACCCATTGCTCTTCCAGCTTTCCCTGGAAACAACTGTGCTCGGTTTATGCCTCGAGATGCAGAGATCACAGTGGTAGTATGCGGCGGAGAAGGGAAGTACGGAGTGCAGCGGACAGTTTCTGCTGCTTGACGTGAGGCAAGGGGAAGGTTCAGCCCGGCAGTGGCTTTTACTCCTGGAGCCTTTTCCTTTGGGAGCGGCCGCTGCGAGTGGGCAACGGAGCTGCCAGAGCGCATAATGTGACGGCACGTCTTCTCGGAGAAAGAAGCTCCCGAGCCGCACCGTGTTGTGCTCAGTTTCGAGGCTGCGTAGAGAAGGGGCACTTGAGGAACGCCTTCTTTCTGGACGCGCCCTCCTGGGTGTGCTCAAGCTGCATGGACTCTGCAACACTGGAGGTGTGAGAAACTGCTTCTGGCCAGGTTGTGTGCTGGAGTGCAAGGGCTGCGCCTAACTTTCTGAAGCAGCCACAGCATTCTCGGCTGAATCTGCTCGTGAAGCAGCTCTCGGCTGGACTTTGGAACTCGCTGCACGGAGTACATTAGCCCGCTGCCCAGCTGCTCCGTTCTTCGCCTTCTGTGGTCCGGGCAGAACTGAAGCCCAGCGACGGCTTTCAGCTGTCCCGCTCTCCAGAGTGTATACTGCACGCATCCACAGCGTGCTGTGCACGGATTTTCCTCAGCTCGAGGCGCAACCATTTTCTTGCTGTTTTACAGTTATCCAAACGGTCTGTGTAGCTCCAGCGCCACGAAATGCGTCAGGAGACAAGCCCTTGCTGGATGAGCCTTTCGCTGGCCAAGACTTTCGACACAGCACCCCAGTCTGGGCGACGACGAGGAGAGAGAAAGAGCATGGCTTCTTCCTGGCACGTTCTTCTGTGCGAGACCTCTGTCCGCGTCTTTGCTCCCTGCAAGGCTGGACGGTGCGCGGTGGTACTTGGAACTGAGAAGGAAGGGGCAGAGAGCACCACGATCTGACGGCGCTGTGCAGGCTGTAAGGGAAAGAGGGCTGCCACTGGAAAGCTGATGCAAATACAGGTTCTCACGCGCCGCGGACAAGCTCTGGGTAAGCTTGCTGACCTAAAGCTGTTTTGTGTGCGAGACGCAGCCGAGAATCTTTCCCTTAAGATTCAGGCTACAACGCAGACAGAATGTGGTGCTAGCTGGCGCTGAGAGAGAAAGTGCATGCAGCCCCGGCGTGTTTCGGCAGAAGCAGCAGCAGCCTGGAGGCTTTCGCTGCCGGCACCGTGCTCTCTGGGCGAGAAGCAGACGACTGCTCGTCTTCTCCAGCAGAACGAAAAGCGCGCCGTGGTACGAAGGGCATCAGAAGGAAGGCGCAGAGCACCGAGCTGCTGTGCGAATGGCACAGGCTGCAAGAGGAAGCGTGCCTGCCACTCGCTTTGTTGGCGGATTCGCGTTAGCAGTCGGAAACAGAAAGCTCAACTTGCAGCTACTCGTGCTGTTACCCATTGCTCTTCCAGCTTTCCCTGGAAACAACTGTGCTCGGTTTATGCCTCGAGATGCAGAGATCACAGTGGTAGTATGCGGCGGAGAAGGGAAGTACGGAGTGCAGCGGACAGTTTCTGCTGCTTGACGTGAGGCAAGGGGAAGGTTCAGCCCGGCAGTGGCTTTTACTCCTGGAGCCTTTTCCTTTGGGAGCGGCCGCTGCGAGTGGGCAACGGAGCTGCCAGAGCGCATAATGTGACGGCACGTCTTCTCGGAGAAAGAAGCTCCCGAGCCGCACCGTGTTGTGCTCAGTTTCGAGGCTGCGTAGAGAAGGGGCACTTGAGGAACGCCTTCTTTCTGGACGCGCCCTCCTGGGTGTGCTCAAGCTGCATGGACTCTGCAACACTGGAGGTGTGAGAAACTGCTTCTGGCCAGGTTGTGTGCTGGAGTGCAAGGGCTGCGCCTAACTTTCTGAAGCAGCCACAGCATTCTCGGCTGAATCTGCTCGTGAAGCAGCTCTCGGCTGGACTTTGGAACTCGCTGCACGGAGTACATTAGCCCGCTGCCCAGCTGCTCCGTTCTTCGCCTTCTGTGGTCCGGGCAGAACTGAAGCCCAGCGACGGCTTTCAGCTGTCCCGCTCTCCAGAGTGTATACTGCACGCATCCACAGCGTGCTGTGCACGGATTTTCCTCAGCTCGAGGCGCAACCATTTTCTTGCTGTTTTACAGTTATCCAAACGGTCTGTGTAGCTCCAGCGCCACGAAATGCGTCAGGAGACAAGCCCTTGCTGGATGAGCCTTTCGCTGGCCAAGACTTTCGACACAGCACCCCAGTCTGGGCGACGACGAGGAGAGAGAAAGAGCATGGCTTCTTCCTGGCACGTTCTTCTGTGCGAGACCTCTGTCCGCGTCTTTGCTCCCTGCAAGGCTGGACGGTGCGCGGTGGTACTTGGAACTGAGAAGGAAGGGGCAGAGAGCACCACGATCTGACGGCGCTGTGCAGGCTGTAAGGGAAAGAGGGCTGCCACTGGAAAGCTGATGCAAATACAGGTTCTCACGCGCCGCGGACAAGCTCTGGGTAAGCTTGCTGACCTAAAGCTGTTTTGTGTGCGAGACGCAGCCGAGAATCTTTCCCTTAAGATTCAGGCTACAACGCAGACAGAATGTGGTGCTAGCTGGCGCTGAGAGAGAAAGTGCATGCAGCCCCGGCGTGTTTCGGCAGAAGCAGCAGCAGCCTGGAGGCTTTCGCTGCCGGCACCGTGCTCTCTGGGCGAGAAGCAGACGACTGCTCGTCTTCTCCAGCAGAACGAAAAGCGCGCCGTGGTACGAAGGGCATCAGAAGGAAGGCGCAGAGCACCGAGCTGCTGTGCGAATGGCACAGGCTGCAAGAGGAAGCGTGCCTGCCACTCGCTTTGTTGGCGGATTCGCGTTAGCAGTCGGAAACAGAAAGCTCAACTTGCAGCTACTCGTGCTGTTACCCATTGCTCTTCCAGCTTTCCCTGGAAACAACTGTGCTCGGTTTATGCCTCGAGATGCAGAGATCACAGTGGTAGTATGCGGCGGAGAAGGGAAGTACGGAGTGCAGCGGACAGTTTCTGCTGCTTGACGTGAGGCAAGGGGAAGGTTCAGCCCGGCAGTGGCTTTTACTCCTGGAGCCTTTTCCTTTGGGAGCGGCCGCTGCGAGTGGGCAACGGAGCTGCCAGAGCGCATAATGTGACGGCACGTCTTCTCGGAGAAAGAAGCTCCCGAGCCGCACCGTGTTGTGCTCAGTTTCGAGGCTGCGTAGAGAAGGGGCACTTGAGGAACGCCTTCTTTCTGGACGCGCCCTCCTGGGTGTGCTCAAGCTGCATGGACTCTGCAACACTGGAGGTGTGAGAAACTGCTTCTGGCCAGGTTGTGTGCTGGAGTGCAAGGGCTGCGCCTAACTTTCTGAAGCAGCCACAGCATTCTCGGCTGAATCTGCTCGTGAAGCAGCTCTCGGCTGGACTTTGGAACTCGCTGCACGGAGTACATTAGCCCGCTGCCCAGCTGCTCCGTTCTTCGCCTTCTGTGGTCCGGGCAGAACTGAAGCCCAGCGACGGCTTTCAGCTGTCCCGCTCTCCAGAGTGTATACTGCACGCATCCACAGCGTGCTGTGCACGGATTTTCCTCAGCTCGAGGCGCAACCATTTTCTTGCTGTTTTACAGTTATCCAAACGGTCTGTGTAGCTCCAGCGCCACGAAATGCGTCAGGAGACAAGCCCTTGCTGGATGAGCCTTTCGCTGGCCAAGACTTTCGACACAGCACCCCAGTCTGGGCGACGACGAGGAGAGAGAAAGAGCATGGCTTCTTCCTGGCACGTTCTTCTGTGCGAGACCTCTGTCCGCGTCTTTGCTCCCTGCAAGGCTGGACGGTGCGCGGTGGTACTTGGAACTGAGAAGGAAGGGGCAGAGAGCACCACGATCTGACGGCGCTGTGCAGGCTGTAAGGGAAAGAGGGCTGCCACTGGAAAGCTGATGCAAATACAGGTTCTCACGCGCCGCGGACAAGCTCTGGGTAAGCTTGCTGACCTAAAGCTGTTTTGTGTGCGAGACGCAGCCGAGAATCTTTCCCTTAAGATTCAGGCTACAACGCAGACAGAATGTGGTGCTAGCTGGCGCTGAGAGAGAAAGTGCATGCAGCCCCGGCGTGTTTCGGCAGAAGCAGCAGCAGCCTGGAGGCTTTCGCTGCCGGCACCGTGCTCTCTGGGCGAGAAGCAGACGACTGCTCGTCTTCTCCAGCAGAACGAAAAGCGCGCCGTGGTACGAAGGGCATCAGAAGGAAGGCGCAGAGCACCGAGCTGCTGTGCGAATGGCACAGGCTGCAAGAGGAAGCGTGCCTGCCACTCGCTTTGTTGGCGGATTCGCGTTAGCAGTCGGAAACAGAAAGCTCAACTTGCAGCTACTCGTGCTGTTACCCATTGCTCTTCCAGCTTTCCCTGGAAACAACTGTGCTCGGTTTATGCCTCGAGATGCAGAGATCACAGTGGTAGTATGCGGCGGAGAAGGGAAGTACGGAGTGCAGCGGACAGTTTCTGCTGCTTGACGTGAGGCAAGGGGAAGGTTCAGCCCGGCAGTGGCTTTTACTCCTGGAGCCTTTTCCTTTGGGAGCGGCCGCTGCGAGTGGGCAACGGAGCTGCCAGAGCGCATAATGTGACGGCACGTCTTCTCGGAGAAAGAAGCTCCCGAGCCGCACCGTGTTGTGCTCAGTTTCGAGGCTGCGTAGAGAAGGGGCACTTGAGGAACGCCTTCTTTCTGGACGCGCCCTCCTGGGTGTGCTCAAGCTGCATGGACTCTGCAACACTGGAGGTGTGAGAAACTGCTTCTGGCCAGGTTGTGTGCTGGAGTGCAAGGGCTGCGCCTAACTTTCTGAAGCAGCCACAGCATTCTCGGCTGAATCTGCTCGTGAAGCAGCTCTCGGCTGGACTTTGGAACTCGCTGCACGGAGTACATTAGCCCGCTGCCCAGCTGCTCCGTTCTTCGCCTTCTGTGGTCCGGGCAGAACTGAAGCCCAGCGACGGCTTTCAGCTGTCCCGCTCTCCAGAGTGTATACTGCACGCATCCACAGCGTGCTGTGCACGGATTTTCCTCAGCTCGAGGCGCAACCATTTTCTTGCTGTTTTACAGTTATCCAAACGGTCTGTGTAGCTCCAGCGCCACGAAATGCGTCAGGAGACAAGCCCTTGCTGGATGAGCCTTTCGCTGGCCAAGACTTTCGACACAGCACCCCAGTCTGGGCGACGACGAGGAGAGAGAAAGAGCATGGCTTCTTCCTGGCACGTTCTTCTGTGCGAGACCTCTGTCCGCGTCTTTGCTCCCTGCAAGGCTGGACGGTGCGCGGTGGTACTTGGAACTGAGAAGGAAGGGGCAGAGAGCACCACGATCTGACGGCGCTGTGCAGGCTGTAAGGGAAAGAGGGCTGCCACTGGAAAGCTGATGCAAATACAGGTTCTCACGCGCCGCGGACAAGCTCTGGGTAAGCTTGCTGACCTAAAGCTGTTTTGTGTGCGAGACGCAGCCGAGAATCTTTCCCTTAAGATTCAGGCTACAACGCAGACAGAATGTGGTGCTAGCTGGCGCTGAGAGAGAAAGTGCATGCAGCCCCGGCGTGTTTCGGCAGAAGCAGCAGCAGCCTGGAGGCTTTCGCTGCCGGCACCGTGCTCTCTGGGCGAGAAGCAGACGACTGCTCGTCTTCTCCAGCAGAACGAAAAGCGCGCCGTGGTACGAAGGGCATCAGAAGGAAGGCGCAGAGCACCGAGCTGCTGTGCGAATGGCACAGGCTGCAAGAGGAAGCGTGCCTGCCACTCGCTTTGTTGGCGGATTCGCGTTAGCAGTCGGAAACAGAAAGCTCAACTTGCAGCTACTCGTGCTGTTACCCATTGCTCTTCCAGCTTTCCCTGGAAACAACTGTGCTCGGTTTATGCCTCGAGATGCAGAGATCACAGTGGTAGTATGCGGCGGAGAAGGGAAGTACGGAGTGCAGCGGACAGTTTCTGCTGCTTGACGTGAGGCAAGGGGAAGGTTCAGCCCGGCAGTGGCTTTTACTCCTGGAGCCTTTTCCTTTGGGAGCGGCCGCTGCGAGTGGGCAACGGAGCTGCCAGAGCGCATAATGTGACGGCACGTCTTCTCGGAGAAAGAAGCTCCCGAGCCGCACCGTGTTGTGCTCAGTTTCGAGGCTGCGTAGAGAAGGGGCACTTGAGGAACGCCTTCTTTCTGGACGCGCCCTCCTGGGTGTGCTCAAGCTGCATGGACTCTGCAACACTGGAGGTGTGAGAAACTGCTTCTGGCCAGGTTGTGTGCTGGAGTGCAAGGGCTGCGCCTAACTTTCTGAAGCAGCCACAGCATTCTCGGCTGAATCTGCTCGTGAAGCAGCTCTCGGCTGGACTTTGGAACTCGCTGCACGGAGTACATTAGCCCGCTGCCCAGCTGCTCCGTTCTTCGCCTTCTGTGGTCCGGGCAGAACTGAAGCCCAGCGACGGCTTTCAGCTGTCCCGCTCTCCAGAGTGTATACTGCACGCATCCACAGCGTGCTGTGCACGGATTTTCCTCAGCTCGAGGCGCAATCATTTTCTTGCTGTTTTACAGTTATCCAAACGGTCTGTGTAGCTCCAGCGCCACGAAATGCGTCAGGAGACAAGCCCTTGCTGGATGAGCCTTTCGCTGGCCAAGACTTTCGACACAGCACCCCAGTCTGGGCGACGACGAGGAGAGAGAAAGAGCATGGCTTCTTCCTGGCACGTTCTTCTGTGCGAGACCTCTGTCCGCGTCTTTGCTCCCTGCAAGGCTGGACGGTGCGCGGTGGTACTTGGAACTGAGAAGGAAGGGGCAGAGAGCACCACGATCTGACGGCGCTGTGCAGGCTGTAAGGGAAAGAGGGCTGCCACTGGAAAGCTGATGCAAATACAGGTTCTCACGCGCCGCGGACAAGCTCTGGGTAAGCTTGCTGACCTAAAGCTGTTTTGTGTGCGAGACGCAGCCGAGAATCTTTCCCTTAAGATTCAGGCTACAACGCAGACAGAATGTGGTGCTAGCTGGCGCTGAGAGAGAAAGTGCATGCAGCCCCGGCGTGTTTCGGCAGAAGCAGCAGCAGCCTGGAGGCTTTCGCTGCCGGCACCGTGCTCTCTGGGCGAGAAGCAGACGACTGCTCGTCTTCTCCAGCAGAACGAAAAGCGCGCCGTGGTACGAAGGGCATCAGAAGGAAGGCGCAGAGCACCGAGCTGCTGTGCGAATGGCACAGGCTGCAAGAGGAAGCGTGCCTGCCACTCGCTTTGTTGGCGGATTCGCGTTAGCAGTCGGAAACAGAAAGCTCAACTTGCAGCTACTCGTGCTGTTACCCATTGCTCTTCCAGCTTTCCCTGGAAACAACTGTGCTCGGTTTATGCCTCGAGATGCAGAGATCACAGTGGTAGTATGCGGCGGAGAAGGGAAGTACGGAGTGCAGCGGACAGTTTCTGCTGCTTGACGTGAGGCAAGGGGAAGGTTCAGCCCGGCAGTGGCTTTTACTCCTGGAGCCTTTTCCTTTGGGAGCGGCCGCTGCGAGTGGGCAACGGAGCTGCCAGAGCGCATAATGTGACGGCACGTCTTCTCGGAGAAAGAAGCTCCCGAGCCGCACCGTGTTGTGCTCAGTTTCGAGGCTGCGTAGAGAAGGGGCACTTGAGGAACGCCTTCTTTCTGGACGCGCCCTCCTGGGTGTGCTCAAGCTGCATGGACTCTGCAACACTGGAGGTGTGAGAAACTGCTTCTGGCCAGGTTGTGTGCTGGAGTGCAAGGGCTGCGCCTAACTTTCTGAAGCAGCCACAGCATTCTCGGCTGAATCTGCTCGTGAAGCAGCTCTCGGCTGGACTTTGGAACTCGCTGCACGGAGTACATTAGCCCGCTGCCCAGCTGCTCCGTTCTTCGCCTTCTGTGGTCCGGGCAGAACTGAAGCCCAGCGACGGCTTTCAGCTGTCCCGCTCTCCAGAGTGTATACTGCACGCATCCACAGCGTGCTGTGCACGGATTTTCCTCAGCTCGAGGCGCAACCATTTTCTTGCTGTTTTACAGTTATCCAAACGGTCTGTGTAGCTCCAGCGCCACGAAATGCGTCAGGAGACAAGCCCTTGCTGGATGAGCCTTTCGCTGGCCAAGACTTTCGACACAGCACCCCAGTCTGGGCGACGACGAGGAGAGAGAAAGAACATGGCTTCTTCCTGGCACGTTCTTCTGTGCGAGACCTCTGTCCGCGTCTTTGCTCCCTGCAAGGCTGGACGGTGCGCGGTGGTACTTGGAACTGAGAAGGAAGGGGCAGAGAGCACCACGATCTGACGGCGCTGTGCAGGCTGTAAGGGAAAGAGGGCTGCCACTGGAAAGCTGATGCAAATACAGGTTCTCACGCGCCGCGGACAAGCTCTGGGTAAGCTTGCTGACCTAAAGCTGTTTTGTGTGCGAGACGCAGCCGAGAATCTTTCCCTTAAGATTCAGGCTACAACGCAGACAGAATGTGGTGCTAGCTGGCGCTGAGAGAGAAAGTGCATGCAGCCCCGGCGTGTTTCGGCAGAAGCAGCAGCAGCCTGGAGGCTTTCGCTGCCGGCACCGTGCTCTCTGGGCGAGAAGCAGACGACTGCTCGTCTTCTCCAGCAGAACGAAAAGCGCGCCGTGGTACGAAGGGCATCAGAAGGAAGGCGCAGAGCACCGAGCTGCTGTGCGAATGGCACAGGCTGCAAGAGGAAGCGTGCCTGCCACTCGCTTTGTTGGCGGATTCGCGTTAGCAGTCGGAAACAGAAAGCTCAACTTGCAGCTACTCGTGCTGTTACCCATTGCTCTTCCAGCTTTCCCTGGAAACAACTGTGCTCGGTTTATGCCTCGAGATGCAGAGATCACAGTGGTAGTATGCGGCGGAGAAGGGAAGTACGGAGTGCAGCGGACAGTTTCTGCTGCTTGACGTGAGGCAAGGGGAAGGTTCAGCCCGGCAGTGGCTTTTACTCCTGGAGCCTTTTCCTTTGGGAGCGGCCGCTGCGAGTGGGCAACGGAGCTGCCAGAGCGCATAATGTGACGGCACGTCTTCTCGGAGAAAGAAGCTCCCGAGCCGCACCGTGTTGTGCTCAGTTTCGAGGCTGCGTAGAGAAGGGGCACTTGAGGAACGCCTTCTTTCTGGACGCGCCCTCCTGGGTGTGCTCAAGCTGCATGGACTCTGCAACACTGGAGGTGTGAGAAACTGCTTCTGGCCAGGTTGTGTGCTGGAGTGCAAGGGCTGCGCCTAACTTTCTGAAGCAGCCACAGCATTCTCGGCTGAATCTGCTCGTGAAGCAGCTCTCGGCTGGACTTTGGAACTCGCTGCACGGAGTACATTAGCCCGCTGCCCAGCTGCTCCGTTCTTCGCCTTCTGTGGTCCGGGCAGAACTGAAGCCCAGCGACGGCTTTCAGCTGTCCCGCTCTCCAGAGTGTATACTGCACGCATCCACAGCGTGCTGTGCACGGATTTTCCTCAGCTCGAGGCGCAACCATTTTCTTGCTGTTTTACAGTTATCCAAACGGTCTGTGTAGCTCCAGCGCCACGAAATGCGTCAGGAGACAAGCCCTTGCTGGATGAGCCTTTCGCTGGCCAAGACTTTCGACACAGCACCCCAGTCTGGGCGACGACGAGGAGAGAGAAAGAGCATGGCTTCTTCCTGGCACGTTCTTCTGTGCGAGACCTCTGTCCGCGTCTTTGCTCCCTGCAAGGCTGGACGGTGCGCGGTGGTACTTGGAACTGAGAAGGAAGGGGCAGAGAGCACCACGATCTGACGGCGCTGTGCAGGCTGTAAGGGAAAGAGGGCTGCCACTGGAAAGCTGATGCAAATACAGGTTCTCACGCGCCGCGGACAAGCTCTGGGTAAGCTTGCTGACCTAAAGCTGTTTTGTGTGCGAGACGCAGCCGAGAATCTTTCCCTTAAGATTCAGGCTACAACGCAGACAGAATGTGGTGCTAGCTGGCGCTGAGAGAGAAAGTGCATGCAGCCCCGGCGTGTTTCGGCAGAAGCAGCAGCAGCCTGGAGGCTTTCGCTGCCGGCACCGTGCTCTCTGGGTGAGAAGCAGACGACTGCTCGTCTTCTCCAGCAGAACGAAAAGCGCGCCGTGGTACGAAGGGCATCAGAAGGAAGGCGCAGAGCACCGAGCTGCTGTGCGAATGGCACAGGCTGCAAGAGGAAGCGTGCCTGCCACTCGCTTTGTTGGCGGATTCGCGTTAGCAGTCGGAAACAGAAAGCTCAACTTGCAGCTACTCGTGCTGTTACCCATTGCTCTTCCAGCTTTCCCTGGAAACAACTGTGCTCGGTTTATGCCTCGAGATGCAGAGATCACAGTGGTAGTATGCGGCGGAGAAGGGAAGTACGGAGTGCAGCGGACAGTTTCTGCTGCTTGACGTGAGGCAAGGGGAAGGTTCAGCCCGGCAGTGGCTTTTACTCCTGGAGCCTTTTCCTTTGGGAGCGGCCGCTGCGAGTGGGCAACGGAGCTGCCAGAGCGCATAATGTGACGGCACGTCTTCTCGGAGAAAGAAGCTCCCGAGCCGCACCGTGTTGTGCTCAGTTTCGAGGCTGCGTAGAGAAGGGGCACTTGAGGAACGCCTTCTTTCTGGACGCGCCCTCCTGGGTGTGCTCAAGCTGCATGGACTCTGCAACACTGGAGGTGTGAGAAACTGCTTCTGGCCAGGTTGTGTGCTGGAGTGCAAGGGCTGCGCCTAACTTTCTGAAGCAGCCACAGCATTCTCGGCTGAATCTGCTCGTGAAGCAGCTCTCGGCTGGACTTTGGAACTCGCTGCACGGAGTACATTAGCCCGCTGCCCAGCTGCTCCGTTCTTCGCCTTCTGTGGTCCGGGCAGAACTGAAGCCCAGCGACGGCTTTCAGCTGTCCCGCTCTCCAGAGTGTATACTGCACGCATCCACAGCGTGCTGTGCACGGATTTTCCTCAGCTCGAGGCGCAACCATTTTCTTGCTGTTTTACAGTTATCCAAACGGTCTGTGTAGCTCCAGCGCCACGAAATGCGTCAGGAGACAAGCCCTTGCTGGATGAGCCTTTCGCTGGCCAAGACTTTCGACACAGCACCCCAGTCTGGGCGACGACGAGGAGAGAGAAAGAGCATGGCTTCTTCCTGGCACGTTCTTCTGTGCGAGACCTCTGTCCGCGTCTTTGCTCCCTGCAAGGCTGGACGGTGCGCGGTGGTACTTGGAACTGAGAAGGAAGGGGCAGAGAGCACCACGATCTGACGGCGCTGTGCAGGCTGTAAGGGAAAGAGGGCTGCCACTGGAAAGCTGATGCAAATACAGGTTCTCACGCGCCGCGGACAAGCTCTGGGTAAGCTTGCTGACCTAAAGCTGTTTTGTGTGCGAGACGCAGCCGAGAATCTTTCCCTTAAGATTCAGGCTACAACGCAGACAGAATGTGGTGCTAGCTGGCGCTGAGAGAGAAAGTGCATGCAGCCCCGGCGTGTTTCGGCAGAAGCAGCAGCAGCCTGGAGGCTTTCGCTGCCGGCACCGTGCTCTCTGGGCGAGAAGCAGACGACTGCTCGTCTTCTCCAGCAGAACGAAAAGCGCGCCGTGGTACGAAGGGCATCAGAAGGAAGGCGCAGAGCACCGAGCTGCTGTGCGAATGGCACAGGCTGCAAGAGGAAGCGTGCCTGCCACTCGCTTTGTTGGCGGATTCGCGTTAGCAGTCGGAAACAGAAAGCTCAACTTGCAGCTACTCGTGCTGTTACCCATTGCTCTTCCAGCTTTCCCTGGAAACAACTGTGCTCGGTTTATGCCTCGAGATGCAGAGATCACAGTGGTAGTATGCGGCGGAGAAGGGAAGTACGGAGTGCAGCGGACAGTTTCTGCTGCTTGACGTGAGGCAAGGGGAAGGTTCAGCCCGGCAGTGGCTTTTACTCCTGGAGCCTTTTCCTTTGGGAGCGGCCGCTGCGAGTGGGCAACGGAGCTGCCAGAGCGCATAATGTGACGGCACGTCTTCTCGGAGAAAGAAGCTCCCGAGCCGCACCGTGTTGTGCTCAGTTTCGAGGCTGCGTAGAGAAGGGGCACTTGAGGAACGCCTTCTTTCTGGACGCGCCCTCCTGGGTGTGCTCAAGCTGCATGGACTCTGCAACACTGGAGGTGTGAGAAACTGCTTCTGGCCAGGTTGTGTGCTGGAGTGCAAGGGCTGCGCCTAACTTTCTGAAGCAGCCACAGCATTCTCGGCTGAATCTGCTCGTGAAGCAGCTCTCGGCTGGACTTTGGAACTCGCTGCACGGAGTACATTAGCCCGCTGCCCAGCTGCTCCGTTCTTCGCCTTCTGTGGTCCGGGCAGAACTGAAGCCCAGCGACGGCTTTCAGCTGTCCCGCTCTCCAGAGTGTATACTGCACGCATCCACAGCGTGCTGTGCACGGATTTTCCTCAGCTCGAGGCGCAACCATTTTCTTGCTGTTTTACAGTTATCCAAACGGTCTGTGTAGCTCCAGCGCCACGAAATGCGTCAGGAGACAAGCCCTTGCTGGATGAGCCTTTCGCTGGCCAAGACTTTCGACACAGCACCCCAGTCTGGGCGACGACGAGGAGAGAGAAAGAGCATGGCTTCTTCCTGGCACGTTCTTCTGTGCGAGACCTCTGTCCGCGTCTTTGCTCCCTGCAAGGCTGGACGGTGCGCGGTGGTACTTGGAACTGAGAAGGAAGGGGCAGAGAGCACCACGATCTGACGGCGCTGTGCAGGCTGTAAGGGAAAGAGGGCTGCCACTGGAAAGCTGATGCAAATACAGGTTCTCACGCGCCGCGGACAAGCTCTGGGTAAGCTTGCTGACCTAAAGCTGTTTTGTGTGCGAGACGCAGCCGAGAATCTTTCCCTTAAGATTCAGGCTACAACGCAGACAGAATGTGGTGCTAGCTGGCGCTGAGAGAGAAAGTGCATGCAGCCCCGGCGTGTTTCGGCAGAAGCAGCAGCAGCCTGGAGGCTTTCGCTGCCGGCACCGTGCTCTCTGGGCGAGAAGCAGACGACTGCTCGTCTTCTCCAGCAGAACGAAAAGCGCGCCGTGGTACGAAGGGCATCAGAAGGAAGGCGCAGAGCACCGAGCTGCTGTGCGAATGGCACAGGCTGCAAGAGGAAGCGTGCCTGCCACTCGCTTTGTTGGCGGATTCGCGTTAGCAGTCGGAAACAGAAAGCTCAACTTGCAGCTACTCGTGCTGTTACCCATTGCTCTTCCAGCTTTCCCTGGAAACAACTGTGCTCGGTTTATGCCTCGAGATGCAGAGATCACAGTGGTAGTATGCGGCGGAGAAGGGAAGTACGGAGTGCAGCGGACAGTTTCTGCTGCTTGACGTGAGGCAAGGGGAAGGTTCAGCCCGGCAGTGGCTTTTACTCCTGGAGCCTTTTCCTTTGGGAGCGGCCGCTGCGAGTGGGCAACGGAGCTGCCAGAGCGCATAATGTGACGGCACGTCTTCTCGGAGAAAGAAGCTCCCGAGCCGCACCGTGTTGTGCTCAGTTTCGAGGCTGCGTAGAGAAGGGGCACTTGAGGAACGCCTTCTTTCTGGACGCGCCCTCCTGGGTGTGCTCAAGCTGCATGGACTCTGCAACACTGGAGGTGTGAGAAACTGCTTCTGGCCAGGTTGTGTGCTGGAGTGCAAGGGCTGCGCCTAACTTTCTGAAGCAGCCACAGCATTCTCGGCTGAATCTGCTCGTGAAGCAGCTCTCGGCTGGACTTTGGAACTCGCTGCACGGAGTACATTAGCCCGCTGCCCAGCTGCTCCGTTCTTCGCCTTCTGTGGTCCGGGCAGAACTGAAGCCCAGCGACGGCTTTCAGCTGTCCCGCTCTCCAGAGTGTATACTGCACGCATCCACAGCGTGCTGTGCACGGATTTTCCTCAGCTCGAGGCGCAACCATTTTCTTGCTGTTTTACAGTTATCCAAACGGTCTGTGTAGCTCCAGCGCCACGAAATGCGTCAGGAGACAAGCCCTTGCTGGATGAGCCTTTCGCTGGCCAAGACTTTCGACACAGCACCCCAGTCTGGGCGACGACGAGGAGAGAGAAAGAGCATGGCTTCTTCCTGGCACGTTCTTCTGTGCGAGACCTCTGTCCGCGTCTTTGCTCCCTGCAAGGCTGGACGGTGCGCGGTGGTACTTGGAACTGAGAAGGAAGGGGCAGAGAGCACCACGATCTGACGGCGCTGTGCAGGCTGTAAGGGAAAGAGGGCTGCCACTGGAAAGCTGATGCAAATACAGGTTCTCACGCGCCGCGGACAAGCTCTGGGTAAGCTTGCTGACCTAAAGCTGTTTTGTGTGCGAGACGCAGCCGAGAATCTTTCCCTTAAGATTCAGGCTACAACGCAGACAGAATGTGGTGCTAGCTGGCGCTGAGAGAGAAAGTGCATGCAGCCCCGGCGTGTTTCGGCAGAAGCAGCAGCAGCCTGGAGGCTTTCGCTGCCGGCACCGTGCTCTCTGGGCGAGAAGCAGACGACTGCTCGTCTTCTCCAGCAGAACGAAAAGCGCGCCGTGGTACGAAGGGCATCAGAAGGAAGGCGCAGAGCACCGAGCTGCTGTGCGAATGGCACAGGCTGCAAGAGGAAGCGTGCCTGCCACTCGCTTTGTTGGCGGATTCGCGTTAGCAGTCGGAAACAGAAAGCTCAACTTGCAGCTACTCGTGCTGTTACCCATTGCTCTTCCAGCTTTCCCTGGAAACAACTGTGCTCGGTTTATGCCTCGAGATGCAGAGATCACAGTGGTAGTATGCGGCGGAGAAGGGAAGTACGGAGTGCAGCGGACAGTTTCTGCTGCTTGACGTGAGGCAAGGGGAAGGTTCAGCCCGGCAGTGGCTTTTACTCCTGGAGCCTTTTCCTTTGGGAGCGGCCGCTGCGAGTGGGCAACGGAGCTGCCAGAGCGCATAATGTGACGGCACGTCTTCTCGGAGAAAGAAGCTCCCGAGCCGCACCGTGTTGTGCTCAGTTTCGAGGCTGCGTAGAGAAGGGGCACTTGAGGAACGCCTTCTTTCTGGACGCGCCCTCCTGGGTGTGCTCAAGCTGCATGGACTCTGCAACACTGGAGGTGTGAGAAACTGCTTCTGGCCAGGTTGTGTGCTGGAGTGCAAGGGCTGCGCCTAACTTTCTGAAGCAGCCACAGCATTCTCGGCTGAATCTGCTCGTGAAGCAGCTCTCGGCTGGACTTTGGAACTCGCTGCACGGAGTACATTAGCCCGCTGCCCAGCTGCTCCGTTCTTCGCCTTCTGTGGTCCGGGCAGAACTGAAGCCCAGCGACGGCTTTCAGCTGTCCCGCTCTCCAGAGTGTATACTGCACGCATCCACAGCGTGCTGTGCACGGATTTTCCTCAGCTCGAGGCGCAACCATTTTCTTGCTGTTTTACAGTTATCCAAACGGTCTGTGTAGCTCCAGCGCCACGAAATGCGTCAGGAGACAAGCCCTTGCTGGATGAGCCTTTCGCTGGCCAAGACTTTCGACACAGCACCCCAGTCTGGGCGACGACGAGGAGAGAGAAAGAGCATGGCTTCTTCCTGGCACGTTCTTCTGTGCGAGACCTCTGTCCGCGTCTTTGCTCCCTGCAAGGCTGGACGGTGCGCGGTGGTACTTGGAACTGAGAAGGAAGGGGCAGAGAGCACCACGATCTGACGGCGCTGTGCAGGCTGTAAGGGAAAGAGGGCTGCCACTGGAAAGCTGATGCAAATACAGGTTCTCACGCGCCGCGGACAAGCTCTGGGTAAGCTTGCTGACCTAAAGCTGTTTTGTGTGCGAGACGCAGCCGAGAATCTTTCCCTTAAGATTCAGGCTACAACGCAGACAGAATGTGGTGCTAGCTGGCGCTGAGAGAGAAAGTGCATGCAGCCCCGGCGTGTTTCGGCAGAAGCAGCAGCAGCCTGGAGGCTTTCGCTGCCGGCACCGTGCTCTCTGGGCGAGAAGCAGACGACTGCTCGTCTTCTCCAGCAGAACGAAAAGCGCGCCGTGGTACGAAGGGCATCAGAAGGAAGGCGCAGAGCACCGAGCTGCTGTGCGAATGGCACAGGCTGCAAGAGGAAGCGTGCCTGCCACTCGCTTTGTTGGCGGATTCGCGTTAGCAGTCGGAAACAGAAAGCTCAACTTGCAGCTACTCGTGCTGTTACCCATTGCTCTTCCAGCTTTCCCTGGAAACAACTGTGCTCGGTTTATGCCTCGAGATGCAGAGATCACAGTGGTAGTATGCGGCGGAGAAGGGAAGTACGGAGTGCAGCGGACAGTTTCTGCTGCTTGACGTGAGGCAAGGGGAAGGTTCAGCCCGGCAGTGGCTTTTACTCCTGGAGCCTTTTCCTTTGGGAGCGGCCGCTGCGAGTGGGCAACGGAGCTGCCAGAGCGCATAATGTGACGGCACGTCTTCTCGGAGAAAGAAGCTCCCGAGCCGCACCGTGTTGTGCTCAGTTTCGAGGCTGCGTAGAGAAGGGGCACTTGAGGAACGCCTTCTTTCTGGACGCGCCCTCCTGGGTGTGCTCAAGCTGCATGGACTCTGCAACACTGGAGGTGTGAGAAACTGCTTCTGGCCAGGTTGTGTGCTGGAGTGCAAGGGCTGCGCCTAACTTTCTGAAGCAGCCACAGCATTCTCGGCTGAATCTGCTCGTGAAGCAGCTCTCGGCTGGACTTTGGAACTCGCTGCACGGAGTACATTAGCCCGCTGCCCAGCTGCTCCGTTCTTCGCCTTCTGTGGTCCGGGCAGAACTGAAGCCCAGCGACGGCTTTCAGCTGTCCCGCTCTCCAGAGTGTATACTGCACGCATCCACAGCGTGCTGTGCACGGATTTTCCTCAGCTCGAGGCGCAATCATTTTCTTGCTGTTTTACAGTTATCCAAACGGTCTGTGTAGCTCCAGCGCCACGAAATGCGTCAGGAGACAAGCCCTTGCTGGATGAGCCTTTCGCTGGCCAAGACTTTCGACACAGCACCCCAGTCTGGGCGACGACGAGGAGAGAGAAAGAGCATGGCTTCTTCCTGGCACGTTCTTCTGTGCGAGACCTCTGTCCGCGTCTTTGCTCCCTGCAAGGCTGGACGGTGCGCGGTGGTACTTGGAACTGAGAAGGAAGGGGCAGAGAGCACCACGATCTGACGGCGCTGTGCAGGCTGTAAGGGAAAGAGGGCTGCCACTGGAAAGCTGATGCAAATACAGGTTCTCACGCGCCGCGGACAAGCTCTGGGTAAGCTTGCTGACCTAAAGCTGTTTTGTGTGCGAGACGCAGCCGAGAATCTTTCCCTTAAGATTCAGGCTACAACGCAGACAGAATGTGGTGCTAGCTGGCGCTGAGAGAGAAAGTGCATGCAGCCCCGGCGTGTTTCGGCAGAAGCAGCAGCAGCCTGGAGGCTTTCGCTGCCGGCACCGTGCTCTCTGGGCGAGAAGCAGACGACTGCTCGTCTTCTCCAGCAGAACGAAAAGCGCGCCGTGGTACGAAGGGCATCAGAAGGAAGGCGCAGAGCACCGAGCTGCTGTGCGAATGGCACAGGCTGCAAGAGGAAGCGTGCCTGCCACTCGCTTTGTTGGCGGATTCGCGTTAGCAGTCGGAAACAGAAAGCTCAACTTGCAGCTACTCGTGCTGTTACCCATTGCTCTTCCAGCTTTCCCTGGAAACAACTGTGCTCGGTTTATGCCTCGAGATGCAGAGATCACAGTGGTAGTATGCGGCGGAGAAGGGAAGTACGGAGTGCAGCGGACAGTTTCTGCTGCTTGACGTGAGGCAAGGGGAAGGTTCAGCCCGGCAGTGGCTTTTACTCCTGGAGCCTTTTCCTTTGGGAGCGGCCGCTGCGAGTGGGCAACGGAGCTGCCAGAGCGCATAATGTGACGGCACGTCTTCTCGGAGAAAGAAGCTCCCGAGCCGCACCGTGTTGTGCTCAGTTTCGAGGCTGCGTAGAGAAGGGGCACTTGAGGAACGCCTTCTTTCTGGACGCGCCCTCCTGGGTGTGCTCAAGCTGCATGGACTCTGCAACACTGGAGGTGTGAGAAACTGCTTCTGGCCAGGTTGTGTGCTGGAGTGCAAGGGCTGCGCCTAACTTTCTGAAGCAGCCACAGCATTCTCGGCTGAATCTGCTCGTGAAGCAGCTCTCGGCTGGACTTTGGAACTCGCTGCACGGAGTACATTAGCCCGCTGCCCAGCTGCTCCGTTCTTCGCCTTCTGTGGTCCGGGCAGAACTGAAGCCCAGCGACGGCTTTCAGCTGTCCCGCTCTCCAGAGTGTATACTGCACGCATCCACAGCGTGCTGTGCACGGATTTTCCTCAGCTCGAGGCGCAACCATTTTCTTGCTGTTTTACAGTTATCCAAACGGTCTGTGTAGCTCCAGCGCCACGAAATGCGTCAGGAGACAAGCCCTTGCTGGATGAGCCTTTCGCTGGCCAAGACTTTCGACACAGCACCCCAGTCTGGGCGACGACGAGGAGAGAGAAAGAGCATGGCTTCTTCCTGGCACGTTCTTCTGTGCGAGACCTCTGTCCGCGTCTTTGCTCCCTGCAAGGCTGGACGGTGCGCGGTGGTACTTGGAACTGAGAAGGAAGGGGCAGAGAGCACCACGATCTGACGGCGCTGTGCAGGCTGTAAGGGAAAGAGGGCTGCCACTGGAAAGCTGATGCAAATACAGGTTCTCACGCGCCGCGGACAAGCTCTGGGTAAGCTTGCTGACCTAAAGCTGTTTTGTGTGCGAGACGCAGCCGAGAATCTTTCCCTTAAGATTCAGGCTACAACGCAGACAGAATGTGGTGCTAGCTGGCGCTGAGAGAGAAAGTGCATGCAGCCCCGGCGTGTTTCGGCAGAAGCAGCAGCAGCCTGGAGGCTTTCGCTGCCGGCACCGTGCTCTCTGGGCGAGAAGCAGACGACTGCTCGTCTTCTCCAGCAGAACGAAAAGCGCGCCGTGGTACGAAGGGCATCAGAAGGAAGGCGCAGAGCACCGAGCTGCTGTGCGAATGGCACAGGCTGCAAGAGGAAGCGTGCCTGCCACTCGCTTTGTTGGCGGATTCGCGTTAGCAGTCGGAAACAGAAAGCTCAACTTGCAGCTACTCGTGCTGTTACCCATTGCTCTTCCAGCTTTCCCTGGAAACAACTGTGCTCGGTTTATGCCTCGAGATGCAGAGATCACAGTGGTAGTATGCGGCGGAGAAGGGAAGTACGGAGTGCAGCGGACAGTTTCTGCTGCTTGACGTGAGGCAAGGGGAAGGTTCAGCCCGGCAGTGGCTTTTACTCCTGGAGCCTTTTCCTTTGGGAGCGGCCGCTGCGAGTGGGCAACGGAGCTGCCAGAGCGCATAATGTGACGGCACGTCTTCTCGGAGAAAGAAGCTCCCGAGCCGCACCGTGTTGTGCTCAGTTTCGAGGCTGCGTAGAGAAGGGGCACTTGAGGAACGCCTTCTTTCTGGACGCGCCCTCCTGGGTGTGCTCAAGCTGCATGGACTCTGCAACACTGGAGGTGTGAGAAACTGCTTCTGGCCAGGTTGTGTGCTGGAGTGCAAGGGCTGCGCCTAACTTTCTGAAGCAGCCACAGCATTCTCGGCTGAATCTGCTCGTGAAGCAGCTCTCGGCTGGACTTTGGAACTCGCTGCACGGAGTACATTAGCCCGCTGCCCAGCTGCTCCGTTCTTCGCCTTCTGTGGTCCGGGCAGAACTGAAGCCCAGCGACGGCTTTCAGCTGTCCCGCTCTCCAGAGTGTATACTGCACGCATCCACAGCGTGCTGTGCACGGATTTTCCTCAGCTCGAGGCGCAACCATTTTCTTGCTGTTTTACAGTTATCCAAACGGTCTGTGTAGCTCCAGCGCCACGAAATGCGTCAGGAGACAAGCCCTTGCTGGATGAGCCTTTCGCTGGCCAAGACTTTCGACACAGCACCCCAGTCTGGGCGACGACGAGGAGAGAGAAAGAGCATGGCTTCTTCCTGGCACGTTCTTCTGTGCGAGACCTCTGTCCGCGTCTTTGCTCCCTGCAAGGCTGGACGGTGCGCGGTGGTACTTGGAACTGAGAAGGAAGGGGCAGAGAGCACCACGATCTGACGGCGCTGTGCAGGCTGTAAGGGAAAGAGGGCTGCCACTGGAAAGCTGATGCAAATACAGGTTCTCACGCGCCGCGGACAAGCTCTGGGTAAGCTTGCTGACCTAAAGCTGTTTTGTGTGCGAGACGCAGCCGAGAATCTTTCCCTTAAGATTCAGGCTACAACGCAGACAGAATGTGGTGCTAGCTGGCGCTGAGAGAGAAAGTGCATGCAGCCCCGGCGTGTTTCGGCAGAAGCAGCAGCAGCCTGGAGGCTTTCGCTGCCGGCACCGTGCTCTCTGGGCGAGAAGCAGACGACTGCTCGTCTTCTCCAGCAGAACGAAAAGCGCGCCGTGGTACGAAGGGCATCAGAAGGAAGGCGCAGAGCACCGAGCTGCTGTGCGAATGGCACAGGCTGCAAGAGGAAGCGTGCCTGCCACTCGCTTTGTTGGCGGATTCGCGTTAGCAGTCGGAAACAGAAAGCTCAACTTGCAGCTACTCGTGCTGTTACCCATTGCTCTTCCAGCTTTCCCTGGAAACAACTGTGCTCGGTTTATGCCTCGAGATGCAGAGATCACAGTGGTAGTATGCGGCGGAGAAGGGAAGTACGGAGTGCAGCGGACAGTTTCTGCTGCTTGACGTGAGGCAAGGGGAAGGTTCAGCCCGGCAGTGGCTTTTACTCCTGGAGCCTTTTCCTTTGGGAGCGGCCGCTGCGAGTGGGCAACGGAGCTGCCAGAGCGCATAATGTGACGGCACGTCTTCTCGGAGAAAGAAGCTCCCGAGCCGCACCGTGTTGTGCTCAGTTTCGAGGCTGCGTAGAGAAGGGGCACTTGAGGAACGCCTTCTTTCTGGACGCGCCCTCCTGGGTGTGCTCAAGCTGCATGGACTCTGCAACACTGGAGGTGTGAGAAACTGCTTCTGGCCAGGTTGTGTGCTGGAGTGCAAGGGCTGCGCCTAACTTTCTGAAGCAGCCACAGCATTCTCGGCTGAATCTGCTCGTGAAGCAGCTCTCGGCTGGACTTTGGAACTCGCTGCACGGAGTACATTAGCCCGCTGCCCAGCTGCTCCGTTCTTCGCCTTCTGTGGTCCGGGCAGAACTGAAGCCCAGCGACGGCTTTCAGCTGTCCCGCTCTCCAGAGTGTATACTGCACGCATCCACAGCGTGCTGTGCACGGATTTTCCTCAGCTCGAGGCGCAATCATTTTCTTGCTGTTTTACAGTTATCCAAACGGTCTGTGTAGCTCCAGCGCCACGAAATGCGTCAGGAGACAAGCCCTTGCTGGATGAGCCTTTCGCTGGCCAAGACTTTCGACACAGCACCCCAGTCTGGGCGACGACGAGGAGAGAGAAAGAGCATGGCTTCTTCCTGGCACGTTCTTCTGTGCGAGACCTCTGTCCGCGTCTTTGCTCCCTGCAAGGCTGGACGGTGCGCGGTGGTACTTGGAACTGAGAAGGAAGGGGCAGAGAGCACCACGATCTGACGGCGCTGTGCAGGCTGTAAGGGAAAGAGGGCTGCCACTGGAAAGCTGATGCAAATACAGGTTCTCACGCGCCGCGGACAAGCTCTGGGTAAGCTTGCTGACCTAAAGCTGTTTTGTGTGCGAGACGCAGCCGAGAATCTTTCCCTTAAGATTCAGGCTACAACGCAGACAGAATGTGGTGCTAGCTGGCGCTGAGAGAGAAAGTGCATGCAGCCCCGGCGTGTTTCGGCAGAAGCAGCAGCAGCCTGGAGGCTTTCGCTGCCGGCACCGTGCTCTCTGGGCGAGAAGCAGACGACTGCTCGTCTTCTCCAGCAGAACGAAAAGCGCGCCGTGGTACGAAGGGCATCAGAAGGAAGGCGCAGAGCACCGAGCTGCTGTGCGAATGGCACAGGCTGCAAGAGGAAGCGTGCCTGCCACTCGCTTTGTTGGCGGATTCGCGTTAGCAGTCGGAAACAGAAAGCTCAACTTGCAGCTACTCGTGCTGTTACCCATTGCTCTTCCAGCTTTCCCTGGAAACAACTGTGCTCGGTTTATGCCTCGAGATGCAGAGATCACAGTGGTAGTATGCGGCGGAGAAGGGAAGTACGGAGTGCAGCGGACAGTTTCTGCTGCTTGACGTGAGGCAAGGGGAAGGTTCAGCCCGGCAGTGGCTTTTACTCCTGGAGCCTTTTCCTTTGGGAGCGGCCGCTGCGAGTGGGCAACGGAGCTGCCAGAGCGCATAATGTGACGGCACGTCTTCTCGGAGAAAGAAGCTCCCGAGCCGCACCGTGTTGTGCTCAGTTTCGAGGCTGCGTAGAGAAGGGGCACTTGAGGAACGCCTTCTTTCTGGACGCGCCCTCCTGGGTGTGCTCAAGCTGCATGGACTCTGCAACACTGGAGGTGTGAGAAACTGCTTCTGGCCAGGTTGTGTGCTGGAGTGCAAGGGCTGCGCCTAACTTTCTGAAGCAGCCACAGCATTCTCGGCTGAATCTGCTCGTGAAGCAGCTCTCGGCTGGACTTTGGAACTCGCTGCACGGAGTACATTAGCCCGCTGCCCAGCTGCTCCGTTCTTCGCCTTCTGTGGTCCGGGCAGAACTGAAGCCCAGCGACGGCTTTCAGCTGTCCCGCTCTCCAGAGTGTATACTGCACGCATCCACAGCGTGCTGTGCACGGATTTTCCTCAGCTCGAGGCGCAACCATTTTCTTGCTGTTTTACAGTTATCCAAACGGTCTGTGTAGCTCCAGCGCCACGAAATGCGTCAGGAGACAAGCCCTTGCTGGATGAGCCTTTCGCTGGCCAAGACTTTCGACACAGCACCCCAGTCTGGGCGACGACGAGGAGAGAGAAAGAACATGGCTTCTTCCTGGCACGTTCTTCTGTGCGAGACCTCTGTCCGCGTCTTTGCTCCCTGCAAGGCTGGACGGTGCGCGGTGGTACTTGGAACTGAGAAGGAAGGGGCAGAGAGCACCACGATCTGACGGCGCTGTGCAGGCTGTAAGGGAAAGAGGGCTGCCACTGGAAAGCTGATGCAAATACAGGTTCTCACGCGCCGCGGACAAGCTCTGGGTAAGCTTGCTGACCTAAAGCTGTTTTGTGTGCGAGACGCAGCCGAGAATCTTTCCCTTAAGATTCAGGCTACAACGCAGACAGAATGTGGTGCTAGCTGGCGCTGAGAGAGAAAGTGCATGCAGCCCCGGCGTGTTTCGGCAGAAGCAGCAGCAGCCTGGAGGCTTTCGCTGCCGGCACCGTGCTCTCTGGGCGAGAAGCAGACGACTGCTCGTCTTCTCCAGCAGAACGAAAAGCGCGCCGTGGTACGAAGGGCATCAGAAGGAAGGCGCAGAGCACCGAGCTGCTGTGCGAATGGCACAGGCTGCAAGAGGAAGCGTGCCTGCCACTCGCTTTGTTGGCGGATTCGCGTTAGCAGTCGGAAACAGAAAGCTCAACTTGCAGCTACTCGTGCTGTTACCCATTGCTCTTCCAGCTTTCCCTGGAAACAACTGTGCTCGGTTTATGCCTCGAGATGCAGAGATCACAGTGGTAGTATGCGGCGGAGAAGGGAAGTACGGAGTGCAGCGGACAGTTTCTGCTGCTTGACGTGAGGCAAGGGGAAGGTTCAGCCCGGCAGTGGCTTTTACTCCTGGAGCCTTTTCCTTTGGGAGCGGCCGCTGCGAGTGGGCAACGGAGCTGCCAGAGCGCATAATGTGACGGCACGTCTTCTCGGAGAAAGAAGCTCCCGAGCCGCACCGTGTTGTGCTCAGTTTCGAGGCTGCGTAGAGAAGGGGCACTTGAGGAACGCCTTCTTTCTGGACGCGCCCTCCTGGGTGTGCTCAAGCTGCATGGACTCTGCAACACTGGAGGTGTGAGAAACTGCTTCTGGCCAGGTTGTGTGCTGGAGTGCAAGGGCTGCGCCTAACTTTCTGAAGCAGCCACAGCATTCTCGGCTGAATCTGCTCGTGAAGCAGCTCTCGGCTGGACTTTGGAACTCGCTGCACGGAGTACATTAGCCCGCTGCCCAGCTGCTCCGTTCTTCGCCTTCTGTGGTCCGGGCAGAACTGAAGCCCAGCGACGGCTTTCAGCTGTCCCGCTCTCCAGAGTGTATACTGCACGCATCCACAGCGTGCTGTGCACGGATTTTCCTCAGCTCGAGGCGCAACCATTTTCTTGCTGTTTTACAGTTATCCAAACGGTCTGTGTAGCTCCAGCGCCACGAAATGCGTCAGGAGACAAGCCCTTGCTGGATGAGCCTTTCGCTGGCCAAGACTTTCGACACAGCACCCCAGTCTGGGCGACGACGAGGAGAGAGAAAGAGCATGGCTTCTTCCTGGCACGTTCTTCTGTGCGAGACCTCTGTCCGCGTCTTTGCTCCCTGCAAGGCTGGACGGTGCGCGGTGGTACTTGGAACTGAGAAGGAAGGGGCAGAGAGCACCACGATCTGACGGCGCTGTGCAGGCTGTAAGGGAAAGAGGGCTGCCACTGGAAAGCTGATGCAAATACAGGTTCTCACGCGCCGCGGACAAGCTCTGGGTAAGCTTGCTGACCTAAAGCTGTTTTGTGTGCGAGACGCAGCCGAGAATCTTTCCCTTAAGATTCAGGCTACAACGCAGACAGAATGTGGTGCTAGCTGGCGCTGAGAGAGAAAGTGCATGCAGCCCCGGCGTGTTTCGGCAGAAGCAGCAGCAGCCTGGAGGCTTTCGCTGCCGGCACCGTGCTCTCTGGGCGAGAAGCAGACGACTGCTCGTCTTCTCCAGCAGAACGAAAAGCGCGCCGTGGTACGAAGGGCATCAGAAGGAAGGCGCAGAGCACCGAGCTGCTGTGCGAATGGCACAGGCTGCAAGAGGAAGCGTGCCTGCCACTCGCTTTGTTGGCGGATTCGCGTTAGCAGTCGGAAACAGAAAGCTCAACTTGCAGCTACTCGTGCTGTTACCCATTGCTCTTCCAGCTTTCCCTGGAAACAACTGTGCTCGGTTTATGCCTCGAGATGCAGAGATCACAGTGGTAGTATGCGGCGGAGAAGGGAAGTACGGAGTGCAGCGGACAGTTTCTGCTGCTTGACGTGAGGCAAGGGGAAGGTTCAGCCCGGCAGTGGCTTTTACTCCTGGAGCCTTTTCCTTTGGGAGCGGCCGCTGCGAGTGGGCAACGGAGCTGCCAGAGCGCATAATGTGACGGCACGTCTTCTCGGAGAAAGAAGCTCCCGAGCCGCACCGTGTTGTGCTCAGTTTCGAGGCTGCGTAGAGAAGGGGCACTTGAGGAACGCCTTCTTTCTGGACGCGCCCTCCTGGGTGTGCTCAAGCTGCATGGACTCTGCAACACTGGAGGTGTGAGAAACTGCTTCTGGCCAGGTTGTGTGCTGGAGTGCAAGGGCTGCGCCTAACTTTCTGAAGCAGCCACAGCATTCTCGGCTGAATCTGCTCGTGAAGCAGCTCTCGGCTGGACTTTGGAACTCGCTGCACGGAGTACATTAGCCCGCTGCCCAGCTGCTCCGTTCTTCGCCTTCTGTGGTCCGGGCAGAACTGAAGCCCAGCGACGGCTTTCAGCTGTCCCGCTCTCCAGAGTGTATACTGCACGCATCCACAGCGTGCTGTGCACGGATTTTCCTCAGCTCGAGGCGCAACCATTTTCTTGCTGTTTTACAGTTATCCAAACGGTCTGTGTAGCTCCAGCGCCACGAAATGCGTCAGGAGACAAGCCCTTGCTGGATGAGCCTTTCGCTGGCCAAGACTTTCGACACAGCACCCCAGTCTGGGCGACGACGAGGAGAGAGAAAGAGCATGGCTTCTTCCTGGCACGTTCTTCTGTGCGAGACCTCTGTCCGCGTCTTTGCTCCCTGCAAGGCTGGACGGTGCGCGGTGGTACTTGGAACTGAGAAGGAAGGGGCAGAGAGCACCACGATCTGACGGCGCTGTGCAGGCTGTAAGGGAAAGAGGGCTGCCACTGGAAAGCTGATGCAAATACAGGTTCTCACGCGCCGCGGACAAGCTCTGGGTAAGCTTGCTGACCTAAAGCTGTTTTGTGTGCGAGACGCAGCCGAGAATCTTTCCCTTAAGATTCAGGCTACAACGCAGACAGAATGTGGTGCTAGCTGGCGCTGAGAGAGAAAGCGCATGCAGCCCCGGCGTGTTTCGGCAGAAGCAGCAGCAGCCTGGAGGCTTTCGCTGCCGGCACCGTGCTCTCTGGGCGAGAAGCAGACGACTGCTCGTCTTCTCCAGCAGAACGAAAAGCGCGCCGTGGTACGAAGGGCATCAGAAGGAAGGCGCAGAGCACCGAGCTGCTGTGCGAATGGCACAGGCTGCAAGAGGAAGCGTGCCTGCCACTCGCTTTGTTGGCGGATTCGCGTTAGCAGTCGGAAACAGAAAGCTCAACTTGCAGCTACTCGTGCTGTTACCCATTGCTCTTCCAGCTTTCCCTGGAAACAACTGTGCTCGGTTTATGCCTCGAGATGCAGAGATCACAGTGGTAGTATGCGGCGGAGAAGGGAAGTACGGAGTGCAGCGGACAGTTTCTGCTGCTTGACGTGAGGCAAGGGGAAGGTTCAGCCCGGCAGTGGCTTTTACTCCTGGAGCCTTTTCCTTTGGGAGCGGCCGCTGCGAGTGGGCAACGGAGCTGCCAGAGCGCATAATGTGACGGCACGTCTTCTCGGAGAAAGAAGCTCCCGAGCCGCACCGTGTTGTGCTCAGTTTCGAGGCTGCGTAGAGAAGGGGCACTTGAGGAACGCCTTCTTTCTGGACGCGCCCTCCTGGGTGTGCTCAAGCTGCATGGACTCTGCAACACTGGAGGTGTGAGAAACTGCTTCTGGCCAGGTTGTGTGCTGGAGTGCAAGGGCTGCGCCTAACTTTCTGAAGCAGCCACAGCATTCTCGGCTGAATCTGCTCGTGAAGCAGCTCTCGGCTGGACTTTGGAACTCGCTGCACGGAGTACATTAGCCCGCTGCCCAGCTGCTCCGTTCTTCGCCTTCTGTGGTCCGGGCAGAACTGAAGCCCAGCGACGGCTTTCAGCTGTCCCGCTCTCCAGAGTGTATACTGCACGCATCCACAGCGTGCTGTGCACGGATTTTCCTCAGCTCGAGGCGCAACCATTTTCTTGCTGTTTTACAGTTATCCAAACGGTCTGTGTAGCTCCAGCGCCACGAAATGCGTCAGGAGACAAGCCCTTGCTGGATGAGCCTTTCGCTGGCCAAGACTTTCGACACAGCACCCCAGTCTGGGCGACGACGAGGAGAGAGAAAGAGCATGGCTTCTTCCTGGCACGTTCTTCTGTGCGAGACCTCTGTCCGCGTCTTTGCTCCCTGCAAGGCTGGACGGTGCGCGGTGGTACTTGGAACTGAGAAGGAAGGGGCAGAGAGCACCACGATCTGACGGCGCTGTGCAGGCTGTAAGGGAAAGAGGGCTGCCACTGGAAAGCTGATGCAAATACAGGTTCTCACGCGCCGCGGACAAGCTCTGGGTAAGCTTGCTGACCTAAAGCTGTTTTGTGTGCGAGACGCAGCCGAGAATCTTTCCCTTAAGATTCAGGCTACAACGCAGACAGAATGTGGTGCTAGCTGGCGCTGAGAGAGAAAGTGCATGCAGCCCCGGCGTGTTTCGGCAGAAGCAGCAGCAGCCTGGAGGCTTTCGCTGCCGGCACCGTGCTCTCTGGGCGAGAAGCAGACGACTGCTCGTCTTCTCCAGCAGAACGAAAGCGCGCCGTGGTACGAAGGGCATCAGAAGGAAGGCGCAGAGCACCGAGCTGCTGTGCGAATGGCACAGGCTGCAAGAGGAAGCGTGCCTGCCACTCGCTTTGTTGGCGGATTCGCGTTAGCAGTCGGAAACAGAAAGCTCAACTTGCAGCTACTCGTGCTGTTACCCATTGCTCTTCCAGCTTTCCCTGGAAACAACTGTGCTCGGTTTATGCCTCGAGATGCAGAGATCACAGTGGTAGTATGCGGCGGAGAAGGGAAGTACGGAGTGCAGCGGACAGTTTCTGCTGCTTGACGTGAGGCAAGGGGAAGGTTCAGCCCGGCAGTGGCTTTTACTCCTGGAGCCTTTTCCTTTGGGAGCGGCCGCTGCGAGTGGGCAACGGAGCTGCCAGAGCGCATAATGTGACGGCACGTCTTCTCGGAGAAAGAAGCTCCCGAGCCGCACCGTGTTGTGCTCAGTTTCGAGGCTGCGTAGAGAAGGGGCACTTGAGGAACGCCTTCTTTCTGGACGCGCCCTCCTGGGTGTGCTCAAGCTGCATGGACTCTGCAACACTGGAGGTGTGAGAAACTGCTTCTGGCCAGGTTGTGTGCTGGAGTGCAAGGGCTGCGCCTAACTTTCTGAAGCAGCCACAGCATTCTCGGCTGAATCTGCTCGTGAAGCAGCTCTCGGCTGGACTTTGGAACTCGCTGCACGGAGTACATTAGCCCGCTGCCCAGCTGCTCCGTTCTTCGCCTTCTGTGGTCCGGGCAGAACTGAAGCCCAGCGACGGCTTTCAGCTGTCCCGCTCTCCAGAGTGTATACTGCACGCATCCACAGCGTGCTGTGCACGGATTTTCCTCAGCTCGAGGCGCAATCATTTTCTTGCTGTTTTACAGTTATCCAAACGGTCTGTGTAGCTCCAGCGCCACGAAATGCGTCAGGAGACAAGCCCTTGCTGGATGAGCCTTTCGCTGGCCAAGACTTTCGACACAGCACCCCAGTCTGGGCGACGACGAGGAGAGAGAAAGAGCATGGCTTCTTCCTGGCACGTTCTTCTGTGCGAGACCTCTGTCCGCGTCTTTGCTCCCTGCAAGGCTGGACGGTGCGCGGTGGTACTTGGAACTGAGAAGGAAGGGGCAGAGAGCACCACGATCTGACGGCGCTGTGCAGGCTGTAAGGGAAAGAGGGCTGCCACTGGAAAGCTGATGCAAATACAGGTTCTCACGCGCCGCGGACAAGCTCTGGGTAAGCTTGCTGACCTAAAGCTGTTTTGTGTGCGAGACGCAGCCGAGAATCTTTCCCTTAAGATTCAGGCTACAACGCAGACAGAATGTGGTGCTAGCTGGCGCTGAGAGAGAAAGTGCATGCAGCCCCGGCGTGTTTCGGCAGAAGCAGCAGCAGCCTGGAGGCTTTCGCTGCCGGCACCGTGCTCTCTGGGCGAGAAGCAGACGACTGCTCGTCTTCTCCAGCAGAACGAAAGCGCGCCGTGGTACGAAGGGCATCAGAAGGAAGGCGCAGAGCACCGAGCTGCTGTGCGAATGGCACAGGCTGCAAGAGGAAGCGTGCCTGCCACTCGCTTTGTTGGCGGATTCGCGTTAGCAGTCGGAAACAGAAAGCTCAACTTGCAGCTACTCGTGCTGTTACCCATTGCTCTTCCAGCTTTCCCTGGAAACAACTGTGCTCGGTTTATGCCTCGAGATGCAGAGATCACAGTGGTAGTATGCGGCGGAGAAGGGAAGTACGGAGTGCAGCGG
The DNA here is from genome assembly GCF_041296385.1 of Aphelocoma coerulescens. NCBI lineage: Eukaryota > Metazoa > Chordata > Aves > Passeriformes > Corvidae > Aphelocoma > Aphelocoma coerulescens. Next base: position 29,481 of record NW_027183762.1, on the reverse strand, counting down.
ACAGTTTCTGCTGCTTGACGTGAGGCAAGGGGAAGGTTCAGCCCGGCAGTGGCTTTTACTCCTGGAGCCTTTTCCTTTGGGAGCGGCCGCTGCGAGTGGGCAACGGAGCTGCCAGAGCGCATAATGTGACGGCACGTCTTCTCGGAGAAAGAAGCTCCCGAGCCGCACCGTGTTGTGCTCAGTTTCGAGGCTGCGTAGAGAAGGGGCACTTGAGGAACGCCTTCTTTCTGGACGCGCCCTCCTGGGTGTGCTCAAGCTGCATGGACTCTGCAACACTGGAGGTGTGAGAAACTGCTTCTGGCCAGGTTGTGTGCTGGAGTGCAAGGGCTGCGCCTAACTTTCTGAAGCAGCCACAGCATTCTCGGCTGAATCTGCTCGTGAAGCAGCTCTCGGCTGGACTTTGGAACTCGCTGCACGGAGTACATTAGCCCGCTGCCCAGCTGCTCCGTTCTTCGCCTTCTGTGGTCCGGGCAGAACTGAAGCCCAGCGACGGCTTTCAGCTGTCCCGCTCTCCAGAGTGTATACTGCACGCATCCACAGCGTGCTGTGCACGGATTTTCCTCAGCTCGAGGCGCAATCATTTTCTTGCTGTTTTACAGTTATCCAAACGGTCTGTGTAGCTCCAGCGCCACGAAATGCGTCAGGAGACAAGCCCTTGCTGGATGAGCCTTTCGCTGGCCAAGACTTTCGACACAGCACCCCAATCTGGGCGACGACGAGGAGAGAGAAAGAGCATGGCTTCTTCCTGGCACGTTCTTCTGTGCGAGACCTCTGTCCGCGTCTTTGCTCCCTGCAAGGCTGGACGGTGCGCGGTGGTACTTGGAACTGAGAAGGAAGGGGCAGAGAGCACCACGATCTGACGGCGCTGTGCAGGCTGTAAGGGAAAGAGGGCTGCCACTGGAAAGCTGATGCAAATACAGGTTCTCACGCGCCGCGGACAAGCTCTGGGTAAGCTTGCTGACCTAAAGCTGTTTTGTGTGCGAGACGCAGCCGAGAATCTTTCCCTTAAGATTCAGGCTACAACGCAGACAGAATGTGGTGCTAGCTGGCGCTGAGAGAGAAAGTGCATGCAGCCCCGGCGTGTTTCGGCAGAAGCAGCAGCAGCCTGGAGGCTTTCGCTGCCGGCACCGTGCTCTCTGGGCGAGAAGCAGACGACTGCTCGTCTTCTCCAGCAGAACGAAAGCGCGCCGTGGTACGAAGGGCATCAGAAGGAAGGCGCAGAGCACCGAGCTGCTGTGCGAATGGCACAGGCTGCAAGAGGAAGCGTGCCTGCCACTCGCTTTGTTGGCGGATTCGCGTTAGCAGTCGGAAACAGAAAGCTCAACTTGCAGCTACTCGTGCTGTTACCCATTGCTCTTCCAGCTTTCCCTGGAAACAACTGTGCTCGGTTTATGCCTCGAGATGCAGAGATCACAGTGGTAGTATGCGGCGGAGAAGGGAAGTACGGAGTGCAGCGGACAGTTTCTGCTGCTTGACGTGAGGCAAGGGGAAGGTTCAGCCCGGCAGTGGCTTTTACTCCTGGAGCCTTTTCCTTTGGGAGCGGCCGCTGCGAGTGGGCAACGGAGCTGCCAGAGCGCATAATGTGACGGCACGTCTTCTCGGAGAAAGAAGCTCCCGAGCCGCACCGTGTTGTGCTCAGTTTCGAGGCTGCGTAGAGAAGGGGCACTTGAGGAACGCCTTCTTTCTGGACGCGCCCTCCTGGGTGTGCTCAAGCTGCATGGACTCTGCAACACTGGAGGTGTGAGAAACTGCTTCTGGCCAGGTTGTGTGCTGGAGTGCAAGGGCTGCGCCTAACTTTCTGAAGCAGCCACAGCATTCTCGGCTGAATCTGCTCGTGAAGCAGCTCTCGGCTGGACTTTGGAACTCGCTGCACGGAGTACATTAGCCCGCTGCCCAGCTGCTCCGTTCTTCGCCTTCTGTGGTCCGGGCAGAACTGAAGCCCAGCGACGGCTTTCAGCTGTCCCGCTCTCCAGAGTGTATACTGCACGCATCCACAGCGTGCTGTGCACGGATTTTCCTCAGCTCGAGGCGCAATCATTTTCTTGCTGTTTTACAGTTATCCAAACGGTCTGTGTAGCTCCAGCGCCACGAAATGCGTCAGGAGACAAGCCCTTGCTGGATGAGCCTTTCGCTGGCCAAGACTTTCGACACAGCACCCCAATCTGGGCGACGACGAGGAGAGAGAAAGAGCATGGCCTCTTCCTGGCACGTTCTTCTGTGCGAGACCTCTGTCCGCGTCTTTGCTCCCTGCAAGGCTGGACGGTGCGCGGTGGTACTTGGAACTGAGAAGGAAGGGGCAGAGAGCACCACGATCTGACGGCGCTGTGCAGGCTGTAAGGGAAAGAGGGCTGCCACTGGAAAGCTGATGCAAATACAGGTTCTCACGCGCCGCGGACAAGCTCTGGGTAAGCTTGCTGACCTAAAGCTGTTTTGTGTGCGAGACGCAGCCGAGAATCTTTCCCTTAAGATTCAGGCTACAACGCAGACAGAATGTGGTGCTAGCTGGCGCTGAGAGAGAAAGTGCATGCAGCCCCGGCGTGTTTCGGCAGAAGCAGCAGCAGCCTGGAGGCTTTCGCTGCCGGCACCGTGCTCTCTGGGCGAGAAGCAGACGACTGCTCGTCTTCTCCAGCAGAACGAAAGCGCGCCGTGGTACGAAGGGCATCAGAAGGAAGGCGCAGAGCACCGAGCTGCTGTGCGAATGGCACAGGCTGCAAGAGGAAGCGTGCCTGCCACTCGCTTTGTTGGCGGATTCGCGTTAGCAGTCGGAAACAGAAAGCTCAACTTGCAGCTACTCGTGCTGTTACCCATTGCTCTTCCAGCTTTCCCTGGAAACAACTGTGCTCGGTTTATGCCTCGAGATGCAGAGATCACAGTGGTAGTATGCGGCGGAGAAGGGAAGTACGGAGTGCAGCGGACAGTTTCTGCTGCTTGACGTGAGGCAAGGGGAAGGTTCAGCCCGGCAGTGGCTTTTACTCCTGGAGCCTTTTCCTTTGGGAGCGGCCGCTGCGAGTGGGCAACGGAGCTGCCAGAGCGCATAATGTGACGGCACGTCTTCTCGGAGAAAGAAGCTCCCGAGCCGCACCGTGTTGTGCTCAGTTTCGAGGCTGCGTAGAGAAGGGGCACTTGAGGAACGCCTTCTTTCTGGACGCGCCCTCCTGGGTGTGCTCAAGCTGCATGGACTCTGCAACACTGGAGGTGTGAGAAACTGCTTCTGGCCAGGTTGTGTGCTGGAGTGCAAGGGCTGCGCCTAACTTTCTGAAGCAGCCACAGCATTCTCGGCTGAATCTGCTCGTGAAGCAGCTCTCGGCTGGACTTTGGAACTCGCTGCACGGAGTACATTAGCCCGCTGCCCAGCTGCTCCGTTCTTCGCCTTCTGTGGTCCGGGCAGAACTGAAGCCCAGCGACGGCTTTCAGCTGTCCCGCTCTCCAGAGTGTATACTGCACGCATCCACAGCGTGCTGTGCACGGATTTTCCTCAGCTCGAGGCGCAATCATTTTCTTGCTGTTTTACAGTTATCCAAACGGTCTGTGTAGCTCCAGCGCCACGAAATGCGTCAGGAGACAAGCCCTTGCTGGATGAGCCTTTCGCTGGCCAAGACTTTCGACACAGCACCCCAATCTGGGCGACGACGAGGAGAGAGAAAGAGCATGGCTTCTTCCTGGCACGTTCTTCTGTGCGAGACCTCTGTCCGCGTCTTTGCTCCCTGCAAGGCTGGACGGTGCGCGGTGGTACTTGGAACTGAGAAGGAAGGGGCAGAGAGCACCACGATCTGACGGCGCTGTGCAGGCTGTAAGGGAAAGAGGGCTGCCACTGGAAAGCTGATGCAAATACAGGTTCTCACGCGCCGCGGACAAGCTCTGGGTAAGCTTGCTGACCTAAAGCTGTTTTGTGTGCGAGACGCAGCCGAGAATCTTTCCCTTAAGATTCAGGCTACAACGCAGACAGAATGTGGTGCTAGCTGGCGCTGAGAGAGAAAGTGCATGCAGCCCCGGCGTGTTTCGGCAGAAGCAGCAGCAGCCTGGAGGCTTTCGCTGCCGGCACCGTGCTCTCTGGGCGAGAAGCAGACGACTGCTCGTCTTCTCCAGCAGAACGAAAGCGCGCCGTGGTACGAAGGGCATCAGAAGGAAGGCGCAGAGCACCGAGCTGCTGTGCGAATGGCACAGGCTGCAAGAGGAAGCGTGCCTGCCACTCGCTTTGTTGGCGGATTCGCGTTAGCAGTCGGAAACAGAAAGCTCAACTTGCAGCTACTCGTGCTGTTACCCATTGCTCTTCCAGCTTTCCCTGGAAACAACTGTGCTCGGTTTATGCCTCGAGATGCAGAGATCACAGTGGTAGTATGCGGCGGAGAAGGGAAGTACGGAGTGCAGCGGACAGTTTCTGCTGCTTGACGTGAGGCAAGGGGAAGGTTCAGCCCGGCAGTGGCTTTTACTCCTGGAGCCTTTTCCTTTGGGAGCGGCCGCTGCGAGTGGGCAACGGAGCTGCCAGAGCGCATAATGTGACGGCACGTCTTCTCGGAGAAAGAAGCTCCCGAGCTGCACCGTGTTGTGCTCAGTTTCGAGGCTGCGTAGAGAAGGGGCACTTGAGGAACGCCTTCTTTCTGGACGCGCCCTCCTGGGTGTGCTCAAGCTGCATGGACTCTGCAACACTGGAGGTGTGAGAAACTGCTTCTGGCCAGGTTGTGTGCTGGAGTGCAAGGGCTGCGCCTAACTTTCTGAAGCAGCCACAGCATTCTCGGCTGAATCTGCTCGTGAAGCAGCTCTCGGCTGGACTTTGGAACTCGCTGCACGGAGTACATTAGCCCGCTGCCCAGCTGCTCCGTTCTTCGCCTTCTGTGGTCCGGGCAGAACTGAAGCCCAGCGACGGCTTTCAGCTGTCCCGCTCTCCAGAGTGTATACTGCACGCATCCACAGCGTGCTGTGCACGGATTTTCCTCAGCTCGAGGCGCAATCATTTTCTTGCTGTTTTACAGTTATCCAAACGGTCTGTGTAGCTCCAGCGCCACGAAATGCGTCAGGAGACAAGCCCTTGCTGGATGAGCCTTTCGCTGGCCAAGACTTTCGACACAGCACCCCAATCTGGGCGACGACGAGGAGAGAGAAAGAGCATGGCCTCTTCCTGGCACGTTCTTCTGTGCGAGACCTCTGTCCGCGTCTTTGCTCCCTGCAAGGCTGGACGGTGCGCGGTGGTACTTGGAACTGAGAAGGAAGGGGCAGAGAGCACCACGATCTGACGGCGCTGTGCAGGCTGTAAGGGAAAGAGGGCTGCCACTGGAAAGCTGATGCAAATACAGGTTCTCACGCGCCGCGGACAAGCTCTGGGTAAGCTTGCTGACCTAAAGCTGTTTTGTGTGCGAGACGCAGCCGAGAATCTTTCCCTTAAGATTCAGGCTACAACGCAGACAGAATGTGGTGCTAGCTGGCGCTGAGAGAGAAAGTGCATGCAGCCCCGGCGTGTTTCGGCAGAAGCAGCAGCAGCCTGGAGGCTTTCGCTGCCGGCACCGTGCTCTCTGGGCGAGAAGCAGACGACTGCTCGTCTTCTCCAGCAGAACGAAAGCGCGCCGTGGTACGAAGGGCATCAGAAGGAAGGCGCAGAGCACCGAGCTGCTGTGCGAATGGCACAGGCTGCAAGAGGAAGCGTGCCTGCCACTCGCTTTGTTGGCGGATTCGCGTTAGCAGTCGGAAACAGAAAGCTCAACTTGCAGCTACTCGTGCTGTTACCCATTGCTCTTCCAGCTTTCCCTGGAAACAACTGTGCTCGGTTTATGCCTCGAGATGCAGAGATCACAGTGGTAGTATGCGGCGGAGAAGGGAAGTACGGAGTGCAGCGGACAGTTTCTGCTGCTTGACGTGAGGCAAGGGGAAGGTTCAGCCCGGCAGTGGCTTTTACTCCTGGAGCCTTTTCCTTTGGGAGCGGCCGCTGCGAGTGGGCAACGGAGCTGCCAGAGCGCATAATGTGACGGCACGTCTTCTCGGAGAAAGAAGCTCCCGAGCCGCACCGTGTTGTGCTCAGTTTCGAGGCTGCGTAGAGAAGGGGCACTTGAGGAACGCCTTCTTTCTGGACGCGCCCTCCTGGGTGTGCTCAAGCTGCATGGACTCTGCAACACTGGAGGTGTGAGAAACTGCTTCTGGCCAGGTTGTGTGCTGGAGTGCAAGGGCTGCGCCTAACTTTCTGAAGCAGCCACAGCATTCTCGGCTGAATCTGCTCGTGAAGCAGCTCTCGGCTGGACTTTGGAACTCGCTGCACGGAGTACATTAGCCCGCTGCCCAGCTGCTCCGTTCTTCGCCTTCTGTGGTCCGGGCAGAACTGAAGCCCAGCGACGGCTTTCAGCTGTCCCGCTCTCCAGAGTGTATACTGCACGCATCCACAGCGTGCTGTGCACGGATTTTCCTCAGCTCGAGGCGCAATCATTTTCTTGCTGTTTTACAGTTATCCAAACGGTCTGTGTAGCTCCAGCGCCACGAAATGCGTCAGGAGACAAGCCCTTGCTGGATGAGCCTTTCGCTGGCCAAGACTTTCGACACAGCACCCCAGTCTGGGCGACGACGAGGAGAGAGAAAGAGCATGGCCTCTTCCTGGCACGTTCTTCTGTGCGAGACCTCTGTCCGCGTCTTTGCTCCCTGCAAGGCTGGACGGTGCGCGGTGGTACTTGGAACTGAGAAGGAAGGGGCAGAGAGCACCACGATCTGACGGCGCTGTGCAGGCTGTAAGGGAAAGAGGGCTGCCACTGGAAAGCTGATGCAAATACAGGTTCTCACGCGCCGCGGACAAGCTCTGGGTAAGCTTGCTGACCTAAAGCTGTTTTGTGTGCGAGACGCAGCCGAGAATCTTTCCCTTAAGATTCAGGCTACAACGCAGACAGAATGTGGTGCTAGCTGGCGCTGAGAGAGAAAGTGCATGCAGCCCCGGCGTGTTTCGGCAGAAGCAGCAGCAGCCTGGAGGCTTTCGCTGCCGGCACCGTGCTCTCTGGGCGAGAAGCAGACGACTGCTCGTCTTCTCCAGCAGAACGAAAGCGCGCCGTGGTACGAAGGGCATCAGAAGGAAGGCGCAGAGCACCGAGCTGCTGTGCGAATGGCACAGGCTGCAAGAGGAAGCGTGCCTGCCACTCGCTTTGTTGGCGGATTCGCGTTAGCAGTCGGAAACAGAAAGCTCAACTTGCAGCTACTCGTGCTGTTACCCATTGCTCTTCCAGCTTTCCCTGGAAACAACTGTGCTCGGTTTATGCCTCGAGATGCAGAGATCACAGTGGTAGTATGCGGCGGAGAAGGGAAGTACGGAGTGCAGCGGACAGTTTCTGCTGCTTGACGTGAGGCAAGGGGAAGGTTCAGCCCGGCAGTGGCTTTTACTCCTGGAGCCTTTTCCTTTGGGAGCGGCCGCTGCGAGTGGGCAACGGAGCTGCCAGAGCGCATAATGTGACGGCACGTCTTCTCGGAGAAAGAAGCTCCCGAGCCGCACCGTGTTGTGCTCAGTTTCGAGGCTGCGTAGAGAAGGGGCACTTGAGGAACGCCTTCTTTCTGGACGCGCCCTCCTGGGTGTGCTCAAGCTGCATGGACTCTGCAACACTGGAGGTGTGAGAAACTGCTTCTGGCCAGGTTGTGTGCTGGAGTGCAAGGGCTGCGCCTAACTTTCTGAAGCAGCCACAGCATTCTCGGCTGAATCTGCTCGTGAAGCAGCTCTCGGCTGGACTTTGGAACTCGCTGCACGGAGTACATTAGCCCGCTGCCCAGCTGCTCCGTTCTTCGCCTTCTGTGGTCCGGGCAGAACTGAAGCCCAGCGACGGCTTTCAGCTGTCCCGCTCTCCAGAGTGTATACTGCACGCATCCACAGCGTGCTGTGCACGGATTTTCCTCAGCTCGAGGCGCAATCATTTTCTTGCTGTTTTACAGTTATCCAAACGGTCTGTGTAGCTCCAGCGCCACGAAATGCGTCAGGAGACAAGCCCTTGCTGGATGAGCCTTTCGCTGGCCAAGACTTTCGACACAGCACCCCAGTCTGGGCGACGACGAGGAGAGAGAAAGAGCATGGCCTCTTCCTGGCACGTTCTTCTGTGCGAGACCTCTGTCCGCGTCTTTGCTCCCTGCAAGGCTGGACGGTGCGCGGTGGTACTTGGAACTGAGAAGGAAGGGGCAGAGAGCACCACGATCTGACGGCGCTGTGCAGGCTGTAAGGGAAAGAGGGCTGCCACTGGAAAGCTGATGCAAATACAGGTTCTCACGCGCCGCGGACAAGCTCTGGGTAAGCTTGCTGACCTAAAGCTGTTTTGTGTGCGAGACGCAGCCGAGAATCTTTCCCTTAAGATTCAGGCTACAACGCAGACAGAATGTGGTGCTAGCTGGCGCTGAGAGAGAAAGTGCATGCAGCCCCGGCGTGTTTCGGCAGAAGCAGCAGCAGCCTGGAGGCTTTCGCTGCCGGCACCGTGCTCTCTGGGCGAGAAGCAGACGACTGCTCGTCTTCTCCAGCAGAACGAAAGCGCGCCGTGGTACGAAGGGCATCAGAAGGAAGGCGCAGAGCACCGAGCTGCTGTGCGAATGGCACAGGCTGCAAGAGGAAGCGTGCCTGCCACTCGCTTTGTTGGCGGATTCGCGTTAGCAGTCGGAAACAGAAAGCTCAACTTGCAGCTACTCGTGCTGTTACCCATTGCTCTTCCAGCTTTCCCTGGAAACAACTGTGCTCGGTTTATGCCTCGAGATGCAGAGATCACAGTGGTAGTATGCGGCGGAGAAGGGAAGTACGGAGTGCAGCGGACAGTTTCTGCTGCTTGACGTGAGGCAAGGGGAAGGTTCAGCCCGGCAGTGGCTTTTACTCCTGGAGCCTTTTCCTTTGGGAGCGGCCGCTGCGAGTGGGCAACGGAGCTGCCAGAGCGCATAATGTGACGGCACGTCTTCTCGGAGAAAGAAGCTCCCGAGCCGCACCGTGTTGTGCTCAGTTTCGAGGCTGCGTAGAGAAGGGGCACTTGAGGAACGCCTTCTTTCTGGACGCGCCCTCCTGGGTGTGCTCAAGCTGCATGGACTCTGCAACACTGGAGGTGTGAGAAACTGCTTCTGGCCAGGTTGTGTGCTGGAGTGCAAGGGCTGCGCCTAACTTTCTGAAGCAGCCACAGCATTCTCGGCTGAATCTGCTCGTGAAGCAGCTCTCGGCTGGACTTTGGAACTCGCTGCACGGAGTACATTAGCCCGCTGCCCAGCTGCTCCGTTCTTCGCCTTCTGTGGTCCGGGCAGAACTGAAGCCCAGCGACGGCTTTCAGCTGTCCCGCTCTCCAGAGTGTATACTGCACGCATCCACAGCGTGCTGTGCACGGATTTTCCTCAGCTCGAGGCGCAATCATTTTCTTGCTGTTTTACAGTTATCCAAACGGTCTGTGTAGCTCCAGCGCCACGAAATGCGTCAGGAGACAAGCCCTTGCTGGATGAGCCTTTCGCTGGCCAAGACTTTCGACACAGCACCCCAGTCTGGGCGACGACGAGGAGAGAGAAAGAGCATGGCCTCTTCCTGGCACGTTCTTCTGTGCGAGACCTCTGTCCGCGTCTTTGCTCCCTGCAAGGCTGGACGGTGCGCGGTGGTACTTGGAACTGAGAAGGAAGGGGCAGAGAGCACCACGATCTGACGGCGCTGTGCAGGCTGTAAGGGAAAGAGGGCTGCCACTGGAAAGCTGATGCAAATACAGGTTCTCACGCGCCGCGGACAAGCTCTGGGTAAGCTTGCTGACCTAAAGCTGTTTTGTGTGCGAGACGCAGCCGAGAATCTTTCCCTTAAGATTCAGGCTACAACGCAGACAGAATGTGGTGCTAGCTGGCGCTGAGAGAGAAAGTGCATGCAGCCCCGGCGTGTTTCGGCAGAAGCAGCAGCAGCCTGGAGGCTTTCGCTGCCGGCACCGTGCTCTCTGGGCGAGAAGCAGACGACTGCTCGTCTTCTCCAGCAGAACGAAAGCGCGCCGTGGTACGAAGGGCATCAGAAGGAAGGCGCAGAGCACCGAGCTGCTGTGCGAATGGCACAGGCTGCAAGAGGAAGCGTGCCTGCCACTCGCTTTGTTGGCGGATTCGCGTTAGCAGTCGGAAACAGAAAGCTCAACTTGCAGCTACTCGTGCTGTTACCCATTGCTCTTCCAGCTTTCCCTGGAAACAACTGTGCTCGGTTTATGCCTCGAGATGCAGAGATCACAGTGGTAGTATGCGGCGGAGAAGGGAAGTACGGAGTGCAGCGGACAGTTTCTGCTGCTTGACGTGAGGCAAGGGGAAGGTTCAGCCCGGCAGTGGCTTTTACTCCTGGAGCCTTTTCCTTTGGGAGCGGCCGCTGCGAGTGGGCAACGGAGCTGCCAGAGCGCATAATGTGACGGCACGTCTTCTCGGAGAAAGAAGCTCCCGAGCCGCACCGTGTTGTGCTCAGTTTCGAGGCTGCGTAGAGAAGGGGCACTTGAGGAACGCCTTCTTTCTGGACGCGCCCTCCTGGGTGTGCTCAAGCTGCATGGACTCTGCAACACTGGAGGTGTGAGAAACTGCTTCTGGCCAGGTTGTGTGCTGGAGTGCAAGGGCTGCGCCTAACTTTCTGAAGCAGCCACAGCATTCTCGGCTGAATCTGCTCGTGAAGCAGCTCTCGGCTGGACTTTGGAACTCGCTGCACGGAGTACATTAGCCCGCTGCCCAGCTGCTCCGTTCTTCGCCTTCTGTGGTCCGGGCAGAACTGAAGCCCAGCGACGGCTTTCAGCTGTCCCGCTCTCCAGAGTGTATACTGCACGCATCCACAGCGTGCTGTGCACGGATTTTCCTCAGCTCGAGGCGCAATCATTTTCTTGCTGTTTTACAGTTATCCAAACGGTCTGTGTAGCTCCAGCGCCACGAAATGCGTCAGGAGACAAGCCCTTGCTGGATGAGCCTTTCGCTGGCCAAGACTTTCGACACAGCACCCCAGTCTGGGCGACGACGAGGAGAGAGAAAGAGCATGGCCTCTTCCTGGCACGTTCTTCTGTGCGAGACCTCTGTCCGCGTCTTTGCTCCCTGCAAGGCTGGACGGTGCGCGGTGGTACTTGGAACTGAGAAGGAAGGGGCAGAGAGCACCACGATCTGACGGCGCTGTGCAGGCTGTAAGGGAAAGAGGGCTGCCACTGGAAAGCTGATGCAAATACAGGTTCTCACGCGCCGCGGACAAGCTCTGGGTAAGCTTGCTGACCTAAAGCTGTTTTGTGTGCGAGACGCAGCCGAGAATCTTTCCCTTAAGATTCAGGCTACAACGCAGACAGAATGTGGTGCTAGCTGGCGCTGAGAGAGAAAGTGCATGCAGCCCCGGCGTGTTTCGGCAGAAGCAGCAGCAGCCTGGAGGCTTTCGCTGCCGGCACCGTGCTCTCTGGGCGAGAAGCAGACGACTGCTCGTCTTCTCCAGCAGAACGAAAGCGCGCCGTGGTACGAAGGGCATCAGAAGGAAGGCGCAGAGCACCGAGCTGCTGTGCGAATGGCACAGGCTGCAAGAGGAAGCGTGCCTGCCACTCGCTTTGTTGGCGGATTCGCGTTAGCAGTCGGAAACAGAAAGCTCAACTTGCAGCTACTCGTGCTGTTACCCATTGCTCTTCCAGCTTTCCCTGGAAACAACTGTGCTCGGTTTATGCCTCGAGATGCAGAGATCACAGTGGTAGTATGCGGCGGAGAAGGGAAGTACGGAGTGCAGCGGACAGTTTCTGCTGCTTGACGTGAGGCAAGGGGAAGGTTCAGCCCGGCAGTGGCTTTTACTCCTGGAGCCTTTTCCTTTGGGAGCGGCCGCTGCGAGTGGGCAACGGAGCTGCCAGAGCGCATAATGTGACGGCACGTCTTCTCGGAGAAAGAAGCTCCCGAGCCGCACCGTGTTGTGCTCAGTTTCGAGGCTGCGTAGAGAAGGGGCACTTGAGGAACGCCTTCTTTCTGGACGCGCCCTCCTGGGTGTGCTCAAGCTGCATGGACTCTGCAACACTGGAGGTGTGAGAAACTGCTTCTGGCCAGGTTGTGTGCTGGAGTGCAAGGGCTGCGCCTAACTTTCTGAAGCAGCCACAGCATTCTCGGCTGAATCTGCTCGTGAAGCAGCTCTCGGCTGGACTTTGGAACTCGCTGCACGGAGTACATTAGCCCGCTGCCCAGCTGCTCCGTTCTTCGCCTTCTGTGGTCCGGGCAGAACTGAAGCCCAGCGACGGCTTTCAGCTGTCCCGCTCTCCAGAGTGTATACTGCACGCATCCACAGCGTGCTGTGCACGGATTTTCCTCAGCTCGAGGCGCAATCATTTTCTTGCTGTTTTACAGTTATCCAAACGGTCTGTGTAGCTCCAGCGCCACGAAATGCGTCAGGAGACAAGCCCTTGCTGGATGAGCCTTTCGCTGGCCAAGACTTTCGACACAGCACCCCAGTCTGGGCGACGACGAGGAGAGAGAAAGAGCATGGCCTCTTCCTGGCACGTTCTTCTGTGCGAGACCTCTGTCCGCGTCTTTGCTCCCTGCAAGGCTGGACGGTGCGCGGTGGTACTTGGAACTGAGAAGGAAGGGGCAGAGAGCACCACGATCTGACGGCGCTGTGCAGGCTGTAAGGGAAAGAGGGCTGCCACTGGAAAGCTGATGCAAATACAGGTTCTCACGCGCCGCGGACAAGCTCTGGGTAAGCTTGCTGACCTAAAGCTGTTTTGTGTGCGAGACGCAGCCGAGAATCTTTCCCTTAAGATTCAGGCTACAACGCAGACAGAATGTGGTGCTAGCTGGCGCTGAGAGAGAAAGTGCATGCAGCCCCGGCGTGTTTCGGCAGAAGCAGCAGCAGCCTGGAGGCTTTCGCTGCCGGCACCGTGCTCTCTGGGCGAGAAGCAGACGACTGCTCGTCTTCTCCAGCAGAACGAAAGCGCGCCGTGGTACGAAGGGCATCAGAAGGAAGGCGCAGAGCACCGAGCTGCTGTGCGAATGGCACAGGCTGCAAGAGGAAGCGTGCCTGCCACTCGCTTTGTTGGCGGATTCGCGTTAGCAGTCGGAAACAGAAAGCTCAACTTGCAGCTACTCGTGCTGTTACCCATTGCTCTTCCAGCTTTCCCTGGAAACAACTGTGCTCGGTTTATGCCTCGAGATGCAGAGATCACAGTGGTAGTATGCGGCGGAGAAGGGAAGTACGGAGTGCAGCGGACAGTTTCTGCTGCTTGACGTGAGGCAAGGGGAAGGTTCAGCCCGGCAGTGGCTTTTACTCCTGGAGCCTTTTCCTTTGGGAGCGGCCGCTGCGAGTGGGCAACGGAGCTGCCAGAGCGCATAATGTGACGGCACGTCTTCTCGGAGAAAGAAGCTCCCGAGCCGCACCGTGTTGTGCTCAGTTTCGAGGCTGCGTAGAGAAGGGGCACTTGAGGAACGCCTTCTTTCTGGACGCGCCCTCCTGGGTGTGCTCAAGCTGCATGGACTCTGCAACACTGGAGGTGTGAGAAACTGCTTCTGGCCAGGTTGTGTGCTGGAGTGCAAGGGCTGCGCCTAACTTTCTGAAGCAGCCACAGCATTCTCGGCTGAATCTGCTCGTGAAGCAGCTCTCGGCTGGACTTTGGAACTCGCTGCACGGAGTACATTAGCCCGCTGCCCAGCTGCTCCGTTCTTCGCCTTCTGTGGTCCGGGCAGAACTGAAGCCCAGCGACGGCTTTCAGCTGTCCCGCTCTCCAGAGTGTATACTGCACGCATCCACAGCGTGCTGTGCACGGATTTTCCTCAGCTCGAGGCGCAATCATTTTCTTGCTGTTTTACAGTTATCCAAACGGTCTGTGTAGCTCCAGCGCCACGAAATGCGTCAGGAGACAAGCCCTTGCTGGATGAGCCTTTCGCTGGCCAAGACTTTCGACACAGCACCCCAATCTGGGCGACGACGAGGAGAGAGAAAGAGCATGGCCTCTTCCTGGCACGTTCTTCTGTGCGAGACCTCTGTCCGCGTCTTTGCTCCCTGCAAGGCTGGACGGTGCGCGGTGGTACTTGGAACTGAGAAGGAAGGGGCAGAGAGCACCACGATCTGACGGCGCTGTGCAGGCTGTAAGGGAAAGAGGGCTGCCACTGGAAAGCTGATGCAAATACAGGTTCTCACGCGCCGCGGACAAGCTCTGGGTAAGCTTGCTGACCTAAAGCTGTTTTGTGTGCGAGACGCAGCCGAGAATCTTTCCCTTAAGATTCAGGCTACAACGCAGACAGAATGTGGTGCTAGCTGGCGCTGAGAGAGAAAGTGCATGCAGCCCCGGCGTGTTTCGGCAGAAGCAGCAGCAGCCTGGAGGCTTTCGCTGCCGGCACCGTGCTCTCTGGGCGAGAAGCAGACGACTGCTCGTCTTCTCCAGCAGAACGAAAGCGCGCCGTGGTACGAAGGGCATCAGAAGGAAGGCGCAGAGCACCGAGCTGCTGTGCGAATGGCACAGGCTGCAAGAGGAAGCGTGCCTGCCACTCGCTTTGTTGGCGGATTCGCGTTAGCAGTCGGAAACAGAAAGCTCAACTTGCAGCTACTCGTGCTGTTACCCATTGCTCTTCCAGCTTTCCCTGGAAACAACTGTGCTCGGTTTATGCCTCGAGATGCAGAGATCACAGTGGTAGTATGTGGCGGAGAAGGGAAGTACGGAGTGCAGCGGACAGTTTCTGCTGCTTGACGTGAGGCAAGGGGAAGGTTCAGCCCGGCAGTGGCTTTTACTCCTGGAGCCTTTTCCTTTGGGAGCGGCCGCTGCGAGTGGGCAACGGAGCTGCCAGAGCGCATAATGTGACGGCACGTCTTCTCGGAGAAAGAAGCTCCCGAGCCGCACCGTGTTGTGCTCAGTTTCGAGGCTGCGTAGAGAAGGGGCACTTGAGGAACGCCTTCTTTCTGGACGCGCCCTCCTGGGTGTGCTCAAGCTGCATGGACTCTGCAACACTGGAGGTGTGAGAAACTGCTTCTGGCCAGGTTGTGTGCTGGAGTGCAAGGGCTGCGCCTAACTTTCTGAAGCAGCCACAGCATTCTCGGCTGAATCTGCTCGTGAAGCAGCTCTCGGCTGGACTTTGGAACTCGCTGCACGGAGTACATTAGCCCGCTGCCCAGCTGCTCCGTTCTTCGCCTTCTGTGGTCCGGGCAGAACTGAAGCCCAGCGACGGCTTTCAGCTGTCCCGCTCTCCAGAGTGTATACTGCACGCATCCACAGCGTGCTGTGCACGGATTTTCCTCAGCTCGAGGCGCAATCATTTTCTTGCTGTTTTACAGTTATCCAAACGGTCTGTGTAGCTCCAGCGCCACGAAATGCGTCAGGAGACAAGCCCTTGCTGGATGAGCCTTTCGCTGGCCAAGACTTTCGACACAGCACCCCAATCTGGGCGACGACGAGGAGAGAGAAAGAGCATGGCCTCTTCCTGGCACGTTCTTCTGTGCGAGACCTCTGTCCGCGTCTTTGCTCCCTGCAAGGCTGGACGGTGCGCGGTGGTACTTGGAACTGAGAAGGAAGGGGCAGAGAGCACCACGATCTGACGGCGCTGTGCAGGCTGTAAGGGAAAGAGGGCTGCCACTGGAAAGCTGATGCAAATACAGGTTCTCACGCGCCGCGGACAAGCTCTGGGTAAGCTTGCTGACCTAAAGCTGTTTTGTGTGCGAGACGCAGCCGAGAATCTTTCCCTTAAGATTCAGGCTACAACGCAGACAGAATGTGGTGCTAGCTGGCGCTGAGAGAGAAAGTGCATGCAGCCCCGGCGTGTTTCGGCAGAAGCAGCAGCAGCCTGGAGGCTTTCGCTGCCGGCACCGTGCTCTCTGGGCGAGAAGCAGACGACTGCTCGTCTTCTCCAGCAGAACGAAAGCGCGCCGTGGTACGAAGGGCATCAGAAGGAAGGCGCAGAGCACCGAGCTGCTGTGCGAATGGCACAGGCTGCAAGAGGAAGCGTGCCTGCCACTCGCTTTGTTGGCGGATTCGCGTTAGCAGTCGGAAACAGAAAGCTCAACTTGCAGCTACTCGTGCTGTTACCCATTGCTCTTCCAGCTTTCCCTGGAAACAACTGTGCTCGGTTTATGCCTCGAGATGCAGAGATCACAGTGGTAGTATGCGGCGGAGAAGGGAAGTACGGAGTGCAGCGGACAGTTTCTGCTGCTTGACGTGAGGCAAGGGGAAGGTTCAGCCCGGCAGTGGCTTTTACTCCTGGAGCCTTTTCCTTTGGGAGCGGCCGCTGCGAGTGGGCAACGGAGCTGCCAGAGCGCATAATGTGACGGCACGTCTTCTCGGAGAAAGAAGCTCCCGAGCCGCACCGTGTTGTGCTCAGTTTCGAGGCTGCGTAGAGAAGGGGCACTTGAGGAACGCCTTCTTTCTGGACGCGCCCTCCTGGGTGTGCTCAAGCTGCATGGACTCTGCAACACTGGAGGTGTGAGAAACTGCTTCTGGCCAGGTTGTGTGCTGGAGTGCAAGGGCTGCGCCTAACTTTCTGAAGCAGCCACAGCATTCTCGGCTGAATCTGCTCGTGAAGCAGCTCTCGGCTGGACTTTGGAACTCGCTGCACGGAGTACATTAGCCCGCTGCCCAGCTGCTCCGTTCTTCGCCTTCTGTGGTCCGGGCAGAACTGAAGCCCAGCGACGGCTTTCAGCTGTCCCGCTCTCCAGAGTGTATACTGCACGCATCCACAGCGTGCTGTGCACGGATTTTCCTCAGCTCGAGGCGCAATCATTTTCTTGCTGTTTTACAGTTATCCAAACGGTCTGTGTAGCTCCAGCGCCACGAAATGCGTCAGGAGACAAGCCCTTGCTGGATGAGCCTTTCGCTGGCCAAGACTTTCGACACAGCACCCCAGTCTGGGCGACGACGAGGAGAGAGAAAGAGCATGGCTTCTTCCTGGCACGTTCTTCTGTGCGAGACCTCTGTCCGCGTCTTTGCTCCCTGCAAGGCTGGACGGTGCGCGGTGGTACTTGGAACTGAGAAGGAAGGGGCAGAGAGCACCACGATCTGACGGCGCTGTGCAGGCTGTAAGGGAAAGAGGGCTGCCACTGGAAAGCTGATGCAAATACAGGTTCTCACGCGCCGCGGACAAGCTCTGGGTAAGCTTGCTGACCTAAAGCTGTTTTGTGTGCGAGACGCAGCCGAGAATCTTTCCCTTAAGATTCAGGCTACAACGCAGACAGAATGTGGTGCTAGCTGGCGCTGAGAGAGAAAGTGCATGCAGCCCCGGCGTGTTTCGGCAGAAGCAGCAGCAGCCTGGAGGCTTTCGCTGCCGGCACCGTGCTCTCTGGGCGAGAAGCAGACGACTGCTCGTCTTCTCCAGCAGAACGAAAGCGCGCCGTGGTACGAAGGGCATCAGAAGGAAGGCGCAGAGCACCGAGCTGCTGTGCGAATGGCACAGGCTGCAAGAGGAAGCGTGCCTGCCACTCGCTTTGTTGGCGGATTCGCGTTAGCAGTCGGAAACAGAAAGCTCAACTTGCAGCTACTCGTGCTGTTACCCATTGCTCTTCCAGCTTTCCCTGGAAACAACTGTGCTCGGTTTATGCCTCGAGATGCAGAGATCACAGTGGTAGTATGCGGCGGAGAAGGGAAGTACGGAGTGCAGCGGACAGTTTCTGCTGCTTGACGTGAGGCAAGGGGAAGGTTCAGCCCGGCAGTGGCTTTTACTCCTGGAGCCTTTTCCTTTGGGAGCGGCCGCTGCGAGTGGGCAACGGAGCTGCCAGAGCGCATAATGTGACGGCACGTCTTCTCGGAGAAAGAAGCTCCCGAGCCGCACCGTGTTGTGCTCAGTTTCGAGGCTGCGTAGAGAAGGGGCACTTGAGGAACGCCTTCTTTCTGGACGCGCCCTCCTGGGTGTGCTCAAGCTGCATGGACTCTGCAACACTGGAGGTGTGAGAAACTGCTTCTGGCCAGGTTGTGTGCTGGAGTGCAAGGGCTGCGCCTAACTTTCTGAAGCAGCCACAGCATTCTCGGCTGAATCTGCTCGTGAAGCAGCTCTCGGCTGGACTTTGGAACTCGCTGCACGGAGTACATTAGCCCGCTGCCCAGCTGCTCCGTTCTTCGCCTTCTGTGGTCCGGGCAGAACTGAAGCCCAGCGACGGCTTTCAGCTGTCCCGCTCTCCAGAGTGTATACTGCACGCATCCACAGCGTGCTGTGCACGGATTTTCCTCAGCTCGAGGCGCAACCATTTTCTTGCTGTTTTACAGTTATCCAAACGGTCTGTGTAGCTCCAGCGCCACGAAATGCGTCAGGAGACAAGCCCTTGCTGGATGAGCCTTTCGCTGGCCAAGACTTTCGACACAGCACCCCAGTCTGGGCGACGACGAGGAGAGAGAAAGAGCATGGCTTCTTCCTGGCACGTTCTTCTGTGCGAGACCTCTGTCCGCGTCTTTGCTCCCTGCAAGGCTGGACGGTGCGCGGTGGTACTTGGAACTGAGAAGGAAGGGGCAGAGAGCACCACGATCTGACGGCGCTGTGCAGGCTGTAAGGGAAAGAGGGCTGCCACTGGAAAGCTGATGCAAATACAGGTTCTCACGCGCCGCGGACAAGCTCTGGGTAAGCTTGCTGACCTAAAGCTGTTTTGTGTGCGAGACGCAGCCGAGAATCTTTCCCTTAAGATTCAGGCTACAACGCAGACAGAATGTGGTGCTAGCTGGCGCTGAGAGAGAAAGTGCATGCAGCCCCGGCGTGTTTCGGCAGAAGCAGCAGCAGCCTGGAGGCTTTCGCTGCCGGCACCGTGCTCTCTGGGCGAGAAGCAGACGACTGCTCGTCTTCTCCAGCAGAACGAAAGCGCGCCGTGGTACGAAGGGCATCAGAAGGAAGGCGCAGAGCACCGAGCTGCTGTGCGAATGGCACAGGCTGCAAGAGGAAGCGTGCCTGCCACTCGCTTTGTTGGCGGATTCGCGTTAGCAGTCGGAAACAGAAAGCTCAACTTGCAGCTACTCGTGCTGTTACCCATTGCTCTTCCAGCTTTCCCTGGAAACAACTGTGCTCGGTTTATGCCTCGAGATGCAGAGATCACAGTGGTAGTATGCGGCGGAGAAGGGAAGTACGGAGTGCAGCGGACAGTTTCTGCTGCTTGACGTGAGGCAAGGGGAAGGTTCAGCCCGGCAGTGGCTTTTACTCCTGGAGCCTTTTCCTTTGGGAGCGGCCGCTGCGAGTGGGCAACGGAGCTGCCAGAGCGCATAATGTGACGGCACGTCTTCTCGGAGAAAGAAGCTCCCGAGCCGCACCGTGTTGTGCTCAGTTTCGAGGCTGCGTAGAGAAGGGGCACTTGAGGAACGCCTTCTTTCTGGACGCGCCCTCCTGGGTGTGCTCAAGCTGCATGGACTCTGCAACACTGGAGGTGTGAGAAACTGCTTCTGGCCAGGTTGTGTGCTGGAGTGCAAGGGCTGCGCCTAACTTTCTGAAGCAGCCACAGCATTCTCGGCTGAATCTGCTCGTGAAGCAGCTCTCGGCTGGACTTTGGAACTCGCTGCACGGAGTACATTAGCCCGCTGCCCAGCTGCTCCGTTCTTCGCCTTCTGTGGTCCGGGCAGAACTGAAGCCCAGCGACGGCTTTCAGCTGTCCCGCTCTCCAGAGTGTATACTGCACGCATCCACAGCGTGCTGTGCACGGATTTTCCTCAGCTCGAGGCGCAATCATTTTCTTGCTGTTTTACAGTTATCCAAACGGTCTGTGTAGCTCCAGCGCCACGAAATGCGTCAGGAGACAAGCCCTTGCTGGATGAGCCTTTCGCTGGCCAAGACTTTCGACACAGCACCCCAGTCTGGGCGACGACGAGGAGAGAGAAAGAGCATGGCCTCTTCCTGGCACGTTCTTCTGTGCGAGACCTCTGTCCGCGTCTTTGCTCCCTGCAAGGCTGGACGGTGCGCGGTGGTACTTGGAACTGAGAAGGAAGGGGCAGAGAGCACCACGATCTGACGGCGCTGTGCAGGCTGTAAGGGAAAGAGGGCTGCCACTGGAAAGCTGATGCAAATACAGGTTCTCACGCGCCGCGGACAAGCTCTGGGTAAGCTTGCTGACCTAAAGCTGTTTTGTGTGCGAGACGCAGCCGAGAATCTTTCCCTTAAGATTCAGGCTACAACGCAGACAGAATGTGGTGCTAGCTGGCGCTGAGAGAGAAAGTGCATGCAGCCCCGGCGTGTTTCGGCAGAAGCAGCAGCAGCCTGGAGGCTTTCGCTGCCGGCACCGTGCTCTCTGGGCGAGAAGCAGACGACTGCTCGTCTTCTCCAGCAGAACGAAAAGCGCGCCGTGGTACGAAGGGCATCAGAAGGAAGGCGCAGAGCACCGAGCTGCTGTGCGAATGGCACAGGCTGCAAGAGGAAGCGTGCCTGCCACTCGCTTTGTTGGCGGATTCGCGTTAGCAGTCGGAAACAGAAAGCTCAACTTGCAGCTACTCGTGCTGTTACCCATTGCTCTTCCAGCTTTCCCTGGAAACAACTGTGCTCGGTTTATGCCTCGAGATGCAGAGATCACAGTGGTAGTATGCGGCGGAGAAGGGAAGTACGGAGTGCAGCGGACAGTTTCTGCTGCTTGACGTGAGGCAAGGGGAAGGTTCAGCCCGGCAGTGGCTTTTACTCCTGGAGCCTTTTCCTTTGGGAGCGGCCGCTGCGAGTGGGCAACGGAGCTGCCAGAGCGCATAATGTGACGGCACGTCTTCTCGGAGAAAGAAGCTCCCGAGCCGCACCGTGTTGTGCTCAGTTTCGAGGCTGCGTAGAGAAGGGGCACTTGAGGAACGCCTTCTTTCTGGACGCGCCCTCCTGGGTGTGCTCAAGCTGCATGGACTCTGCAACACTGGAGGTGTGAGAAACTGCTTCTGGCCAGGTTGTGTGCTGGAGTGCAAGGGCTGCGCCTAACTTTCTGAAGCAGCCACAGCATTCTCGGCTGAATCTGCTCGTGAAGCAGCTCTCGGCTGGACTTTGGAACTCGCTGCACGGAGTACATTAGCCCGCTGCCCAGCTGCTCCGTTCTTCGCCTTCTGTGGTCCGGGCAGAACTGAAGCCCAGCGACGGCTTTCAGCTGTCCCGCTCTCCAGAGTGTATACTGCACGCATCCACAGCGTGCTGTGCACGGATTTTCCTCAGCTCGAGGCGCAACCATTTTCTTGCTGTTTTACAGTTATCCAAACGGTCTGTGTAGCTCCAGCGCCACGAAATGCGTCAGGAGACAAGCCCTTGCTGGATGAGCCTTTCGCTGGCCAAGACTTTCGACACAGCACCCCAGTCTGGGCGACGACGAGGAGAGAGAAAGAGCATGGCTTCTTCCTGGCACGTTCTTCTGTGCGAGACCTCTGTCCGCGTCTTTGCTCCCTGCAAGGCTGGACGGTGCGCGGTGGTACTTGGAACTGAGAAGGAAGGGGCAGAGAGCACCACGATCTGACGGCGCTGTGCAGGCTGTAAGGGAAAGAGGGCTGCCACTGGAAAGCTGATGCAAATACAGGTTCTCACGCGCCGCGGACAAGCTCTGGGTAAGCTTGCTGACCTAAAGCTGTTTTGTGTGCGAGACGCAGCCGAGAATCTTTCCCTTAAGATTCAGGCTACAACGCAGACAGAATGTGGTGCTAGCTGGCGCTGAGAGAGAAAGTGCATGCAGCCCCGGCGTGTTTCGGCAGAAGCAGCAGCAGCCTGGAGGCTTTCGCTGCCGGCACCGTGCTCTCTGGGCGAGAAGCAGACGACTGCTCGTCTTCTCCAGCAGAACGAAAGCGCGCCGTGGTACGAAGGGCATCAGAAGGAAGGCGCAGAGCACCGAGCTGCTGTGCGAATGGCACAGGCTGCAAGAGGAAGCGTGCCTGCCACTCGCTTTGTTGGCGGATTCGCGTTAGCAGTCGGAAACAGAAAGCTCAACTTGCAGCTACTCGTGCTGTTACCCATTGCTCTTCCAGCTTTCCCTGGAAACAACTGTGCTCGGTTTATGCCTCGAGATGCAGAGATCACAGTGGTAGTATGCGGCGGAGAAGGGAAGTACGGAGTGCAGCGGACAGTTTCTGCTGCTTGACGTGAGGCAAGGGGAAGGTTCAGCCCGGCAGTGGCTTTTACTCCTGGAGCCTTTTCCTTTGGGAGCGGCCGCTGCGAGTGGGCAACGGAGCTGCCAGAGCGCATAATGTGACGGCACGTCTTCTCGGAGAAAGAAGCTCCCGAGCCGCACCGTGTTGTGCTCAGTTTCGAGGCTGCGTAGAGAAGGGGCACTTGAGGAACGCCTTCTTTCTGGACGCGCCCTCCTGGGTGTGCTCAAGCTGCATGGACTCTGCAACACTGGAGGTGTGAGAAACTGCTTCTGGCCAGGTTGTGTGCTGGAGTGCAAGGGCTGCGCCTAACTTTCTGAAGCAGCCACAGCATTCTCGGCTGAATCTGCTCGTGAAGCAGCTCTCGGCTGGACTTTGGAACTCGCTGCACGGAGTACATTAGCCCGCTGCCCAGCTGCTCCGTTCTTCGCCTTCTGTGGTCCGGGCAGAACTGAAGCCCAGCGACGGCTTTCAGCTGTCCCGCTCTCCAGAGTGTATACTGCACGCATCCACAGCGTGCTGTGCACGGATTTTCCTCAGCTCGAGGCGCAATCATTTTCTTGCTGTTTTACAGTTATCCAAACGGTCTGTGTAGCTCCAGCGCCACGAAATGCGTCAGGAGACAAGCCCTTGCTGGATGAGCCTTTCGCTGGCCAAGACTTTCGACACAGCACCCCAGTCTGGGCGACGACGAGGAGAGAGAAAGAGCATGGCCTCTTCCTGGCACGTTCTTCTGTGCGAGACCTCTGTCCGCGTCTTTGCTCCCTGCAAGGCTGGACGGTGCGCGGTGGTACTTGGAACTGAGAAGGAAGGGGCAGAGAGCACCACGATCTGACGGCGCTGTGCAGGCTGTAAGGGAAAGAGGGCTGCCACTGGAAAGCTGATGCAAATACAGGTTCTCACGCGCCGCGGACAAGCTCTGGGTAAGCTTGCTGACCTAAAGCTGTTTTGTGTGCGAGACGCAGCCGAGAATCTTTCCCTTAAGATTCAGGCTACAACGCAGACAGAATGTGGTGCTAGCTGGCGCTGAGAGAGAAAGTGCATGCAGCCCCGGCGTGTTTCGGCAGAAGCAGCAGCAGCCTGGAGGCTTTCGCTGCCGGCACCGTGCTCTCTGGGCGAGAAGCAGACGACTGCTCGTCTTCTCCAGCAGAACGAAAGCGCGCCGTGGTACGAAGGGCATCAGAAGGAAGGCGCAGAGCACCGAGCTGCTGTGCGAATGGCACAGGCTGCAAGAGGAAGCGTGCCTGCCACTCGCTTTGTTGGCGGATTCGCGTTAGCAGTCGGAAACAGAAAGCTCAACTTGCAGCTACTCGTGCTGTTACCCATTGCTCTTCCAGCTTTCCCTGGAAACAACTGTGCTCGGTTTATGCCTCGAGATGCAGAGATCACAGTGGTAGTATGCGGCGGAGAAGGGAAGTACGGAGTGCAGCGGACAGTTTCTGCTGCTTGACGTGAGGCAAGGGGAAGGTTCAGCCCGGCAGTGGCTTTTACTCCTGGAGCCTTTTCCTTTGGGAGCGGCCGCTGCGAGTGGGCAACGGAGCTGCCAGAGCGCATAATGTGACGGCACGTCTTCTCGGAGAAAGAAGCTCCCGAGCCGCACCGTGTTGTGCTCAGTTTCGAGGCTGCGTAGAGAAGGGGCACTTGAGGAACGCCTTCTTTCTGGACGCGCCCTCCTGGGTGTGCTCAAGCTGCATGGACTCTGCAACACTGGAGGTGTGAGAAACTGCTTCTGGCCAGGTTGTGTGCTGGAGTGCAAGGGCTGCGCCTAACTTTCTGAAGCAGCCACAGCATTCTCGGCTGAATCTGCTCGTGAAGCAGCTCTCGGCTGGACTTTGGAACTCGCTGCACGGAGTACATTAGCCCGCTGCCCAGCTGCTCCGTTCTTCGCCTTCTGTGGTCCGGGCAGAACTGAAGCCCAGCGACGGCTTTCAGCTGTCCCGCTCTCCAGAGTGTATACTGCACGCATCCACAGCGTGCTGTGCACGGATTTTCCTCAGCTCGAGGCGCAATCATTTTCTTGCTGTTTTACAGTTATCCAAACGGTCTGTGTAGCTCCAGCGCCACGAAATGCGTCAGGAGACAAGCCCTTGCTGGATGAGCCTTTCGCTGGCCAAGACTTTCGACACAGCACCCCAGTCTGGGCGACGACGAGGAGAGAGAAAGAGCATGGCCTCTTCCTGGCACGTTCTTCTGTGCGAGACCTCTGTCCGCGTCTTTGCTCCCTGCAAGGCTGGACGGTGCGCGGTGGTACTTGGAACTGAGAAGGAAGGGGCAGAGAGCACCACGATCTGACGGCGCTGTGCAGGCTGTAAGGGAAAGAGGGCTGCCACTGGAAAGCTGATGCAAATACAGGTTCTCACGCGCCGCGGACAAGCTCTGGGTAAGCTTGCTGACCTAAAGCTGTTTTGTGTGCGAGACGCAGCCGAGAATCTTTCCCTTAAGATTCAGGCTACAACGCAGACAGAATGTGGTGCTAGCTGGCGCTGAGAGAGAAAGTGCATGCAGCCCCGGCGTGTTTCGGCAGAAGCAGCAGCAGCCTGGAGGCTTTCGCTGCCGGCACCGTGCTCTCTGGGCGAGAAGCAGACGACTGCTCGTCTTCTCCAGCAGAACGAAAGCGCGCCGTGGTACGAAGGGCATCAGAAGGAAGGCGCAGAGCACCGAGCTGCTGTGCGAATGGCACAGGCTGCAAGAGGAAGCGTGCCTGCCACTCGCTTTGTTGGCGGATTCGCGTTAGCAGTCGGAAACAGAAAGCTCAACTTGCAGCTACTCGTGCTGTTACCCATTGCTCTTCCAGCTTTCCCTGGAAACAACTGTGCTCGGTTTATGCCTCGAGATGCAGAGATCACAGTGGTAGTATGCGGCGGAGAAGGGAAGTACGGAGTGCAGCGGACAGTTTCTGCTGCTTGACGTGAGGCAAGGGGAAGGTTCAGCCCGGCAGTGGCTTTTACTCCTGGAGCCTTTTCCTTTGGGAGCGGCCGCTGCGAGTGGGCAACGGAGCTGCCAGAGCGCATAATGTGACGGCACGTCTTCTCGGAGAAAGAAGCTCCCGAGCCGCACCGTGTTGTGCTCAGTTTCGAGGCTGCGTAGAGAAGGGGCACTTGAGGAACGCCTTCTTTCTGGACGCGCCCTCCTGGGTGTGCTCAAGCTGCATGGACTCTGCAACACTGGAGGTGTGAGAAACTGCTTCTGGCCAGGTTGTGTGCTGGAGTGCAAGGGCTGCGCCTAACTTTCTGAAGCAGCCACAGCATTCTCGGCTGAATCTGCTCGTGAAGCAGCTCTCGGCTGGACTTTGGAACTCGCTGCACGGAGTACATTAGCCCGCTGCCCAGCTGCTCCGTTCTTCGCCTTCTGTGGTCCGGGCAGAACTGAAGCCCAGCGACGGCTTTCAGCTGTCCCGCTCTCCAGAGTGTATACTGCACGCATCCACAGCGTGCTGTGCACGGATTTTCCTCAGCTCGAGGCGCAATCATTTTCTTGCTGTTTTACAGTTATCCAAACGGTCTGTGTAGCTCCAGCGCCACGAAATGCGTCAGGAGACAAGCCCTTGCTGGATGAGCCTTTCGCTGGCCAAGACTTTCGACACAGCACCCCAGTCTGGGCGACGACGAGGAGAGAGAAAGAGCATGGCTTCTTCCTGGCACGTTCTTCTGTGCGAGACCTCTGTCCGCGTCTTTGCTCCCTGCAAGGCTGGACGGTGCGCGGTGGTACTTGGAACTGAGAAGGAAGGGGCAGAGAGCACCACGATCTGACGGCGCTGTGCAGGCTGTAAGGGAAAGAGGGCTGCCACTGGAAAGCTGATGCAAATACAGGTTCTCACGCGCCGCGGACAAGCTCTGGGTAAGCTTGCTGACCTAAAGCTGTTTTGTGTGCGAGACGCAGCCGAGAATCTTTCCCTTAAGATTCAGGCTACAACGCAGACAGAATGTGGTGCTAGCTGGCGCTGAGAGAGAAAGTGCATGCAGCCCCGGCGTGTTTCGGCAGAAGCAGCAGCAGCCTGGAGGCTTTCGCTGCCGGCACCGTGCTCTCTGGGCGAGAAGCAGACGACTGCTCGTCTTCTCCAGCAGAACGAAAGCGCGCCGTGGTACGAAGGGCATCAGAAGGAAGGCGCAGAGCACCGAGCTGCTGTGCGAATGGCACAGGCTGCAAGAGGAAGCGTGCCTGCCACTCGCTTTGTTGGCGGATTCGCGTTAGCAGTCGGAAACAGAAAGCTCAACTTGCAGCTACTCGTGCTGTTACCCATTGCTCTTCCAGCTTTCCCTGGAAACAACTGTGCTCGGTTTATGCCTCGAGATGCAGAGATCACAGTGGTAGTATGCGGCGGAGAAGGGAAGTACGGAGTGCAGCGGACAGTTTCTGCTGCTTGACGTGAGGCAAGGGGAAGGTTCAGCCCGGCAGTGGCTTTTACTCCTGGAGCCTTTTCCTTTGGGAGCGGCCGCTGCGAGTGGGCAACGGAGCTGCCAGAGCGCATAATGTGACGGCACGTCTTCTCGGAGAAAGAAGCTCCCGAGCCGCACCGTGTTGTGCTCAGTTTCGAGGCTGCGTAGAGAAGGGGCACTTGAGGAACGCCTTCTTTCTGGACGCGCCCTCCTGGGTGTGCTCAAGCTGCATGGACTCTGCAACACTGGAGGTGTGAGAAACTGCTTCTGGCCAGGTTGTGTGCTGGAGTGCAAGGGCTGCGCCTAACTTTCTGAAGCAGCCACAGCATTCTCGGCTGAATCTGCTCGTGAAGCAGCTCTCGGCTGGACTTTGGAACTCGCTGCACGGAGTACATTAGCCCGCTGCCCAGCTGCTCCGTTCTTCGCCTTCTGTGGTCCGGGCAGAACTGAAGCCCAGCGACGGCTTTCAGCTGTCCCGCTCTCCAGAGTGTATACTGCACGCATCCACAGCGTGCTGTGCACGGATTTTCCTCAGCTCGAGGCGCAATCATTTTCTTGCTGTTTTACAGTTATCCAAACGGTCTGTGTAGCTCCAGCGCCACGAAATGCGTCAGGAGACAAGCCCTTGCTGGATGAGCCTTTCGCTGGCCAAGACTTTCGACACAGCACCCCAGTCTGGGCGACGACGAGGAGAGAGAAAGAGCATGGCTTCTTCCTGGCACGTTCTTCTGTGCGAGACCTCTGTCCGCGTCTTTGCTCCCTGCAAGGCTGGACGGTGCGCGGTGGTACTTGGAACTGAGAAGGAAGGGGCAGAGAGCACCACGATCTGACGGCGCTGTGCAGGCTGTAAGGGAAAGAGGGCTGCCACTGGAAAGCTGATGCAAATACAGGTTCTCACGCGCCGCGGACAAGCTCTGGGTAAGCTTGCTGACCTAAAGCTGTTTTGTGTGCGAGACGCAGCCGAGAATCTTTCCCTTAAGATTCAGGCTACAACGCAGACAGAATGTGGTGCTAGCTGGCGCTGAGAGAGAAAGTGCATGCAGCCCCGGCGTGTTTCGGCAGAAGCAGCAGCAGCCTGGAGGCTTTCGCTGCCGGCACCGTGCTCTCTGGGCGAGAAGCAGACGACTGCTCGTCTTCTCCAGCAGAACGAAAGCGCGCCGTGGTACGAAGGGCATCAGAAGGAAGGCGCAGAGCACCGAGCTGCTGTGCGAATGGCACAGGCTGCAAGAGGAAGCGTGCCTGCCACTCGCTTTGTTGGCGGATTCGCGTTAGCAGTCGGAAACAGAAAGCTCAACTTGCAGCTACTCGTGCTGTTACCCATTGCTCTTCCAGCTTTCCCTGGAAACAACTGTGCTCGGTTTATGCCTCGAGATGCAGAGATCACAGTGGTAGTATGCGGCGGAGAAGGGAAGTACGGAGTGCAGCGGACAGTTTCTGCTGCTTGACGTGAGGCAAGGGGAAGGTTCAGCCCGGCAGTGGCTTTTACTCCTGGAGCCTTTTCCTTTGGGAGCGGCCGCTGCGAGTGGGCAACGGAGCTGCCAGAGCGCATAATGTGACGGCACGTCTTCTCGGAGAAAGAAGCTCCCGAGCCGCACCGTGTTGTGCTCAGTTTCGAGGCTGCGTAGAGAAGGGGCACTTGAGGAACGCCTTCTTTCTGGACGCGCCCTCCTGGGTGTGCTCAAGCTGCATGGACTCTGCAACACTGGAGGTGTGAGAAACTGCTTCTGGCCAGGTTGTGTGCTGGAGTGCAAGGGCTGCGCCTAACTTTCTGAAGCAGCCACAGCATTCTCGGCTGAATCTGCTCGTGAAGCAGCTCTCGGCTGGACTTTGGAACTCGCTGCACGGAGTACATTAGCCCGCTGCCCAGCTGCTCCGTTCTTCGCCTTCTGTGGTCCGGGCAGAACTGAAGCCCAGCGACGGCTTTCAGCTGTCCCGCT
This sequence comes from Aphelocoma coerulescens, assembly GCF_041296385.1. Classification (NCBI taxonomy): domain Eukaryota; kingdom Metazoa; phylum Chordata; class Aves; order Passeriformes; family Corvidae; genus Aphelocoma; species Aphelocoma coerulescens. The sequence continues at coordinate 1,287 of NW_027183762.1, read as the reverse complement.
CTCCAGAGTGTATACTGCACGCATCCACAGCGTGCTGTGCACGGATTTTCCTCAGCTCGAGGCGCAACCATTTTCTTGCTGTTTTACAGTTATCCAAACGGTCTGTGTAGCTCCAGCGCCACGAAATGCGTCAGGAGACAAGCCCTTGCTGGATGAGCCTTTCGCTGGCCAAGACTTTCGACACAGCACCCCAGTCTGGGCGACGACGAGGAGAGAGAAAGAGCATGGCCTCTTCCTGGCACGTTCTTCTGTGCGAGACCTCTGTCCGCGTCTTTGCTCCCTGCAAGGCTGGACGGTGCGCGGTGGTACTTGGAACTGAGAAGGAAGGGGCAGAGAGCACCACGATCTGACGGCGCTGTGCAGGCTGTAAGGGAAAGAGGGCTGCCACTGGAAAGCTGATGCAAATACAGGTTCTCACGCGCCGCGGACAAGCTCTGGGTAAGCTTGCTGACCTAAAGCTGTTTTGTGTGCGAGACGCAGCCGAGAATCTTTCCCTTAAGATTCAGGCTACAACGCAGACAGAATGTGGTGCTAGCTGGCGCTGAGAGAGAAAGTGCATGCAGCCCCGGCGTGTTTCGGCAGAAGCAGCAGCAGCCTGGAGGCTTTCGCTGCCGGCACCGTGCTCTCTGGGCGAGAAGCAGACGACTGCTCGTCTTCTCCAGCAGAACGAAAGCGCGCCGTGGTACGAAGGGCATCAGAAGGAAGGCGCAGAGCACCGAGCTGCTGTGCGAATGGCACAGGCTGCAAGAGGAAGCGTGCCTGCCACTCGCTTTGTTGGCGGATTCGCGTTAGCAGTCGGAAACAGAAAGCTCAACTTGCAGCTACTCGTGCTGTTACCCATTGCTCTTCCAGCTTTCCCTGGAAACAACTGTGCTCGGTTTATGCCTCGAGATGCAGAGATCACAGTGGTAGTATGCGGCGGAGAAGGGAAGTACGGAGTGCAGCGGACAGTTTCTGCTGCTTGACGTGAGGCAAGGGGAAGGTTCAGCCCGGCAGTGGCTTTTACTCCTGGAGCCTTTTCCTTTGGGAGCGGCCGCTGCGAGTGGGCAACGGAGCTGCCAGAGCGCATAATGTGACGGCACGTCTTCTCGGAGAAAGAAGCTCCCGAGCCGCACCGTGTTGTGCTCAGTTTCGAGGCTGCGTAGAGAAGGGGCACTTGAGGAACGCCTTCTTTCTGGACGCGCCCTCCTGGGTGTGCTCAAGCTGCATGGACTCTGCAACACTGGAGGTGTGAGAAACTGCTTCTGGCCAGGTTGTGTGCTGGAGTGCAAGGGCTGCGCCTAACTT
>NW_027183761.1:0-77207 GCF_041296385.1 Aphelocoma coerulescens | reverse complement strand
AAGGCCCCAAAATTCACCCCAAAAATTCCCTCCAAATCCACCCCAAAAATCCCCAAAATCCCCCGAATTCCCCCCAAAATCCCCCAAATTCCCTAAAATCCCCCAAATTCCCCCCAAAGTCCCTTAAATTCCCCCCAAAATCCTCCAAATTCCACCCGAAATTCCTGAAATTTCCCCCAAATCCCTCCCAAATTCCCCCCAAATTCCCCCCAAAAATCCCCCAAATTCCCCCAAATCCCCAAATTCCTCTCAAGATCCCCCAAATTCCTCCCAAAATCCTTCAAATTTCCCCAAAATCCCCAAATCCCCCCAAAATCCCCCAAATTCCTCCCAAATCCACCAAAAATCCCTCAAATTCCCCCCAAAGTTCCTGAAATTGCCCCCAAATCCCCCCCAAAAAACCCCCAAAACCTCCTCAAATCTCCCCCAAATTCCCCCCAAAATCCCCCCAAATCCCCCAAAATCCCCCAAAATCCCCCAAATTCCCCAAAATCCCCCAAATTCCCCCAAAATCCCCCAAATCCCCAGTCCTGACCCCGCTGTGTCCCCGCAGGTGAACGGCACCGAGGGGGAGATGGAGTACGAGGAGATCACTCTGGAGAGGGTGAGACCCCAAAATCCCCCAAAACCCCCAAAATCCGCCCCAAATCCACCCCAAATCCACCCGGGAACCCCAAATTCGCATTCGGGAGCCCCAAAAACCCCCGAAATCAGCCCAAAAATCCTGCTGGGAACCCCAAAAACCCCAAAAATCTGCCCCAAATCCACCTGGGACCCCCAAAAATCCTCCTGGGAATCCCAAAAATCCTCCTGGGAACCCCAAAAACCCCAAAAATCTGCCCCAAATCCACCTGGGACCCCCAAAAATCCACCTGGGAACCCCAAAAACTCCCAAAATCTGCCCCAAATCCACCTGGGAACCCCAAAAATTCACCTGGGAACCCCAAAAACCCCCAAAATCAGCCCAAAAATCCACCTGGGACCCCCAAATTTGGCTTTGGGAGCCCCCAAAACCCCCCAAAATCTGCCCCAAATCCTCCTGGGAACCCCAAATTCACATTCGGGAGCCCCAAAAAGCCCCGAAATCAGCCCAAAAATCCTCCTGGGAACCCCAAAAACCCCAAAATCCACCCCAAATCCACCTGGGACCCCCAAAAATTCACCAAAATCCCCACTGGGACCCCAAAATCCCCCCCGGCATCCCAAAATTCCCCCAGGACCCCAAAATTTCTTTTATTCTTTGCTTTTTGGGGTTTTTTGGGGGCAATTTTGGGGTTTAAAATTCAGGATTTTTTGGGGTTTTTTGGGGCAGTTTTGGGGTTTAAAATTCCGGATTTTTTGGGGGGAGTGGGGAGGTTTTTTGGGGTTTTTGGGGTTTTTTGGGGGCCATTTTGAGGTTTAAAATTCAGGAAATTTTGGTGGTTTTTGGGGCAATTTTGAGGTTTAAAATTCAGGATTTTTTTTTGGGGGGGGAGGTTTTTTGGGAGTTTTTGGGGTTTTTTGGGCTTTAAAATTCCGGATTTTTGGGGGAGGGGGGGGGGGGGGAGGTTTTTTGGGCCTTTTTGGAGTTTTTTGAGGTTTAAAATTCAGCATTTTTGGGGGTTTTTTGGGAGTTTTTGGGGGCAATTTTGGGCTTTAAAATTCCGGACTTTTTGGGGGGGGATGTTGGGGAGGTTTTTTGGGCCTTTTTGGGGTTTTTGGGGGGTTTAAAATTCAGGATTTTTGGGGTTTTTTTTGGGCAATTTTGGCGTTTAAACTTCCAGATTTTTTGGGGGGAGGTTGGGGTTTTTTGGGAGTTTTTGGGGGCAATTTTGGGGTTTAAAATTCAGGATTTTTGGGGGAAATTTTGGGGCTTAAAATTCAGATTTTTTGGGGTTTTTTGGGTTTTTTTGGGCTTTAAAATTCCGGATTTTTTGGGGGGAGGTTGGGGAGGTTTTTTGGGGGTTTTGGGGGTGTTTTTGGGACTGACGAGACCCCGAATCTCGGCCAGGGGAACTCGGGTTTGGGGTTCAGCATCGCGGGGGGCACCGACAACCCCCACGTGGGCGACGACCCCGGAATCTTCATCACCAAAATCATCCCCGGAGGCGCCGCCGCCCAGGACGGGCGGCTCAGGTGAGGAACCCGCCCCCAAATCCCCCCAAATCACCCCAAAATCCATCTCAGCACCCTCAGGAACCCCAAAATCCACCCCTGGAACCCCAAAATCCACCCCAGGATCCCCAAAATGCCTCGAAATTCACCCAAAACCCAGCCCAGGACGGGCGGCTCAGGTGAGGAACCCGCCCCCAAATCCCCCCAAATCCCCCCAAAATCCATCTCAGCGCCCTCAGGAACCCCAAAATCCACCCCTGGAACCCCAAAATCCCCCAAAATCCCCCCAAAATCCATCTCAGCACCCTCAGGAACCCCAAAATCCACCCCAGGAACCCCAAAATCCCTCAAAATTCACCCAAAACCCAGCCCAGGACGGGCGGCTCAGGTGAGGAACCCGCCCCCAAATCCCCCCCAAATCCCCCCAAAAATCCCCCAAAATCCCCCCAAAATCCATCTCAGCACCCTCAGGAACCCCAAAATCCACCCCTGGAACCCCAAAATCCCCCAAAATCACCCCAAAATCCATCTCAGCACCCTCAGAAACCCCAAAATCCACCCCTGGAACCCCAAAATCCCCCAAAATCACCCCAAAATCCATCTCAGCACCCTCAGGAACCCCAAAATCCACCCCTGGAACCCCAAAATCCACCCCAGGAACCCCAAAATCCCTCAAAATTCACCCAAAACCCAGCCCAGGACGGGCGGCTCAGGTGAGGAACCCGCCCCCAAATCCCCCCAAAATCCCCCAAAATCCATCTCAGCACCGTCAGAAACCTCAAAATCCAGCCCCGGAACCCCAAAATCCCTCAAAATTCACCCAAAATCCACCCCAGGAACCCCAAAATCCCTCAAAATTCACCCAAAATCCACCCCAGGAACCCCAAAATCCCTCAAAATTCACCCAAAACCCAGCCCAGGACGGGCGGCTCAGGTGAGGAATCCGACCCCAAATCCCCCCAAAATCCCCCAAAATCCCCCCCAAATCCCCCCAAAATCCACCTCGGCACCCTCAGAAACCCCAAAATCCACCCCAGGAACCCCAAAATCCCTCGAAATTCACCCAAAATCCACCTCAGGAACCCCAAAATCCCTCAAAATTCACCCAAAATCCACCCCAGGAACCCCAAAATCCCTCGAAATTCACCCAAAATCCACCCCAGGAACCCCAAAAAAGCCACCCCAGAACCCCCCGAGAAACCCCAAATCCACCCAAAATCCGCCCCAGGATGGGCGGCTCGGGTGAGAAATTCACCCCAAAATCCCCTAAAATCACCCCAAAATCAGCTCAGGACCCCCAAAATCCTCCTCAGGCCCCTCAAAAACCCCAAAATCTCCCCAAATCCACCCGAATTCACCCCAAACCTCCCTAAAAACCACCCCAGGATTCACCTTGGAACCCCCAAAACCTCCCTAAATCCACCCCAAAACCTCCCCAAATCCCCCCAAAACCGCCCCAAATCCCTCCAAAATCGACTCAAATTGCCTCCAAACCTCGGAAAATTCCCCGAAAATTCCCCAAAAATTCCCAAAATTCCCCAAAATCTCCAAAATTCCCGGTTTCTCCCCAAATCTCTGGGTGAACGACAGCATCCTGTTGGTGAACGAGGCCGACGTCCGGGAGGTGCCCCCGAAACCTCCCCAAATCCCCCTAAAATTGCCCCAAAACCGCCCCAAATCCCCCCCAAACCGCCCCAAATCACCTCCAAACCTTGGAAAATTCCCCAAAATTCCCCAAAAATCCCCAAAATTCCTGATTTCTCCCCAAAATCTCAGGGTGAACGACAGCATCCTGTTCGTGAACGAGGCCGACGTCCGGGAGGTGCCCCCGAAACCTCCCCAAAACCGCCCCAAATCCCCCTAAAACCGCCCCAAATCTCTGAAAATTCCCCAAAAATTCCCCAAAAATCCCCAAAATTCCCTGTTTCTCCCCAAAATCCCAGGGTGAACGACAGCATCCTGTTCATGAACGAGGCCGATGTCCGGGAGGTGCCCCCGAAACCTCCCCAAATCCCCCTAAAATTGCCCCAAAACCGCCCCAGATCCACCCAAATCGCCTCCAAACCTCGGAAAATTCCCCAAAAATCCCCAAAATTCCCCAAAAATCCCCAAAATTCCCTGTTTCTCCCCAAATGCCAGGGTGAACGACAGCATCCTGTTCATGAACGAGGCCGACGTCCGGGAGGTGCCCCCAAAACCTCCCCAAATCCCCCCAAATCCCCCCAAAACCGCCCCAAATCTCTGAAAATTCCAAAAAATTCCCCAAAAATCCCCAAAATTCCCTGTTTCTCCCCAAATGCCAGGGTGAGCGACAGCATCCTGTTGGTGAACGAGGCCGACGTCCGGGAGGTGCCCCCGAAACCTCCCCAAATCCCCCCAAAATCCCCCCAAATCCACCTAAAGTCACCCCAAAACCCCCCAAAACCCCCCAAAACCGCCCCAAATCCACCCAGATCGCCTCCAAACCTCGGAAAATTCCAAAAAAATCCCAAAAATTCCCAAAAATTCCCCAAAATTCCCCAAAATTCCCCCAAAACCCCCAAAATTCCCTGTTTCTCCCCAAATCCCAGGGTGAACGACAGCATCCTGTTGGTGAACGAGGCCGACGTCCGGGAGGTGCCCCCGAAACCGCCCCAAATCCCCCTAAAATTGCCCCAAAACCGCCCCAGATCCACCCAAATCGCCTCCAAACCTCGGAAAATTCCCCAAAAATCCCCAAAATTCCCCAAAAATCCCCAAAATTCCCTGTTTCTCCCCAAAATCCCAGGGTGAACGACAGCATCCTGTCCATGAACGAGGCCGATGTCCGGGAGGTGCCCCCGAAACCTCCCCAAAACCGCCCCAAATCCCCCTAAAACCGCCCCAAATCTCTGAAAATTCCCCAAAAATTCCCCAAAAAACCCCAAAATTCCCTGTTTCTCCCCAAAATCCCAGGGTGAACGACAGCATCCTGTTCGTGAACGAGGCCGATGTCCGGGAGGTGCCCCCGAAACCTCCCCAAATCCCCCTAAAATTGCCCCAAAACCGCCCCAGATCCACCCAAATCGCCTCCAAACCTCGGAAAATTCCCCAAAAATCCCCAAAATTCCCCAAAAATCCCCAAAATTCCCTGTTTCTCCCCAAAATCCCAGGGTGAACGACAGCATCCTGTTCATGAACGAGGCCGACGTCCGGGAGGTGCCCCCGAAACCGCCCCAAAACCGCCCCAAATCCCCCTAAAACCGCCCCAAATCTCTGAAAATTCCCCAAAAATTCCCCAAAAATCCCCAAAATTCCCGGTTTCTCCCCAAAATCCCAGGGTGAACGACAGCATCCTGTTCATGAACGAGGCCGACGTCCGGGAGGTGCCCCCGAAACCGCCCCAAAACCGCCCCAAATCCCCCTAAAACCGCCCCAAATCTCTGAAAATTCCCAAAAATCCCCAAAATTCCCCAAAATTCCCGGTTTCTCCCCAAATCTCAGGGTGAACGACAGCATCCTGTTCGTGAACGAGGCCGACGTCCGGGAGGTGCCGCACTCGGCGGCCGTGGAGGCCCTCAAGGAGGCCGGCGCCGTGGTCCGGCTCTACGTCATGAGGAGGAAGGTCCCGGCCGAGAGGGTGGTGGAGGTCAAGCTCATCAAAGGGCCCAAAGGTACCCCAAAAACGCCCCAAACTGCCCCAAAATCCAGCCCAGAATCCGCCCTGGCATCTCAAAAATCCCCCAGAGCCGCCCCAAAATCCATCCAGAAACCCAAAATCCCCCAAATCCAGCCCAGAATCCGCCCTGGGATCTCAAAATGCACCCTCGGATCCCAAAATCCCCCCCCTTGGGGGCCCAAAAGTCATCCTGGGATCTCCAAAATCCCCCACATCCGCCCCGAAATCCATCCAGAAACCCAAAATCCCTGAAATCCACCCTGAAATCCATCCAGAAACCCAAAATCCCTGAAATCCACCCAGGAACCCCAAAATCCCCCAAATCCAGCCCAAAATCCACCCCTGAATCTGCAAAATCTGCACCAGGAACCCGAAATCCCCCAAATCCAGCCCAAAATTTGTCCTGGGATCTCCAAAATCCCCCAAATCCGCCCTGAAATCCATCCAGGAACCCCAAAATCCCCCAAATCCACCCTGAAATCCACCCAGGAACCCCAAAATCCCCCAAATCCAGCCCAAAATCCACCCCAGGATCTGCAAAATCTGCACTGGGAGCCTCAAAATCCCCCAAATTCAGTCCAAAATCCACCCAGAAACCCAAAATCCCCCAAATCCAGCCCAGAATCCACCTGGGAGCCCCAAAATCCCCCAAATCCAGCCCAGAATCCACCCAGGAACCCCAAAATCCCCCAAATCCAGCCCAAAATCCACCTGGGATCTCCAAAATTGTCCTCGGGGACCCAAAGTTGCCCCGGAATCATCCCGGGAGCCCCAAAATGCCCCCAAAATGCCCCCAAAATGCCCCCAAAATGCCCCAAAATGCAGCCCGGGACCCCCAGATTTGGGGACACCTGGGGACACCTGAGTGACAGCGGGGGGGTGACAGAGGGGTGACACCAGGGGTGACACCGGGGTGACACCGGGGTGACAGGGGGTGGCCTGCCCGGGGTGAGGTGGCACCAGTGTGACACTGGGGTGACACCGGGGTGACACTGGGGTGACACCGGGGTGACACCAGGGGTGACACCAGGGTGACACGGGGGGTGGCCCGGCCCAGGGCGAGGTGACACCGGGGTGACAGAGGTGACACTGGGGTGACACTGGGGTGACACCAGGGTGACAGAGGTGACACTGGGATGACACAGGGGGTGGCCTGGCCCGGGGCGAGGTGACACCGAGGTGACAGGGGTGACACTGGGATGACACTGGGCTGACAGGGGTGACACCGGGGTGACAGAGGTGACACGGGGGGTGGCCCAGCCCGGGGCGAGGTGACACTGGGATGACACTGGGGTGACACTGGGATGACACCAGGGTGACAGAGGTGACACCAGGGTGACAGGGGTGACACTGGGATGACACTGAGGTGACACCGGGGTGACAGGGGTGACACTGGGATGACACCGGGGTGACACTGGGATGACACTGGGCTGACAGGGGTGACACCGGGGTGACAGAGGTGACACGGGGGGTGGCCCGGCCCGGGGCGAGGTGACACTGGGATGACACTGGGGTGACACTGGGATGACACTGGGCTGACAGGGGTGACACCGGGGTGACAGAGGTGACACTGGGGTGACAGGGGTGACACTGGGATGACACTGAGGTGACACCAGGGTGACAGGGGTGACACTGGGATGACACCGGGGTGACACTGGGATGACACTGGGCTGACAGGGGTGACACCGGGGTGACAGAGGTGACACGGGGGGTGGCCCGGCCCAGGGCGAGGTGACACCGGGGTAACAGAGGTGACACTGGGGTGACACCAGGGGTGACACCAGGGTGACACCGGGATGACACTGGGGTGACAGAGGTGACACCAGGGTGACAGGGGTGACACTGAGGTGACAGAGGTGACACCAGGGGTGACACTGGGGTGACAGAGGTGACACCGGGGTGACACCGGGGTGACACAGGGGGTGGCCCGGCCCGGGGCGAGGTGACACCGGGGTGACAGAGGTGACACGGGGGTGACAGGGGGGGTGGCCCGTCCCGGGGCAAGGTGACACCGGGGTGACAGGGGTGACACTGGGATGACACCGGGGTGACACTGGGATGACACTGGGGTGACAGGGGTGACACTGGGATGACACTGGGATGACACTGGGCTGACAGGGGTGACACCGGGGTGACAGAGGTGACACGGGGGGTGGCCCGGCCCGGGGCGAGGTGACACCGGGGTGACAGAGGTGACACCGGGGTGACAGGGGTGACACTGGGATGACACTGGGGTGACACTGGGGTGACACTGGGATGACACTGGGCTGACAGGGGTGACACCGGGGTGACAGAGGTGACACGGGGGTGACAGGGGGGGTGGCCCGTCCCGGGGCGAGGTGACACTGGGATGACACTGGGGTGACACTGGGATGACACTGGGCTGACAGGGGTGACACCGGGGTGACAGAGGTGACACTGGGGTGACACAGAGGTGGCAGAGGGGGTGGCCCGTCCCGGGGCGAGGTGACACTGGGGTGACAGGGGTGACACCGGGGTGACACTGGGCTGACAGGGGTGACACCAGGGGTGACAGAGGTGACACCAGGGGTGACACTGGGGTGACACTGGGCTGACAGGGGTGACACCGGGGTGACACTGGGGTGACACGGGGGGTGGCCCGTCCCGGGGCGAGGTGACACCGAGGTGACAGGGGTGACACTGGGGTGACACTGGGATGACACTGGGCTGACAGGGGTGACACCGGGGTGACAGGGGTGACACGGGGGGTGGCCCGTCCCGGGGCGAGGTGACACTGGGATGACACTGGGGTGACACCGGGGTGACACTGGGCTGACAGGGGTGACACCGGGGTGACAGAGGTGACACGGGGGGTGGCCCGGCCCAGGGCGAGGTGACACTGGGATGACACTGGGGTGACACTGGGATGACACTGGGCTGACAGGGGTGACACTGGGGTGACAGAGGTGACACTGGGGTGACACGGGGGGTGGCCCGGCCCGGGGCGAGGTGACACTGGGGTGACACTGGGGTGACACCGGGGTGACACTGGGCTGACAGGGGTGACACCAGGGGTGACACCAGGGTGACACGGGGGGTGGCCCGGCCCAGGGCGAGGTGACACTGGGGTGACAGGGGTGACACTGGGATGACACTGGGGTGACAGGGGTGACACAGGGGTGACAGAGGTGACACCGGGGTGACACCGGGGTGACAGAGGTGACACCAGGGGTGACACAGAGGTGGCAGAGGGGGTGGCCCGTCCCGGGGCGAGGTGACACCGGGGTGACAGGGGTGACACCGGGGTGACAGGGGTGACACTGGGATGACACTGGGGTGACACTGGGCTGACAGGGGTGACACCGGGGTGACAGGGGTGACACAGGGGTGACAGAGGTGACACGGGGGGTGGCCCGTCCCGGGGCGAGGTGACACCGAGGTGACAGGGGTGACACTGGGATGACACTGGGCTGACAGGGGTGACACCGGGATGACACCAGGGTGACAGAGGTGACACCGGGGTGACAGGGGTGACACCGGGATGACACGGGGGGTGGCCCGTCCCGGGGCGAGGTGACACCGGGGTGACAGAGGTGACACAGGGGTGACACAGAGGTGGCAGAGGGCGTGGCCCGGCCCGGGGCGAGGTGACACTGGGGTGACAGGGGTGACACTGGGATGACAGAGGTGACACCGGGGTGACACCAGGGTGACAGAGGTGACACCAGGGGTGACACTGGGGTGTCACGGGGGGTGGCCCGTCCCGGGGCGAGGTGACACCGAGGTGACAGGGGTGACACCGGGGTGACAGAGGTGACACGGGGGGTGGCCCGGCCCGGGGCGAGGTGACACTGGGGTGACAGGGGTGACACTGGGATGACACTGGGCTGACAGGGGTGACACCGGGGTGACAGGGGTGACACGGGGGGTGGCCCGGCCCGGGGCGAGGTGACACCGGTGTCCCCCGGCCAGGTCTGGGGTTCAGCATCGCGGGGGGCGTGGGCAACCAGCACATCCCGGGGGACAACAGCATCTACGTCACCAAGGTCATCGAGGGGGGGGCCGCGCACAAGGACGGGCGGCTGCAGGTCGGGGACAAGATCCTGGCCGTGAGTGGGGACAGCGGGACAGGGGGGGGGATAATGGGGGGATAACGGGGGGATAATGGGGGGATAACGGGGACAGGGGGACAGGGGGGACAGGGGGGACAGGGGGGGATAACGGGGGGATAACGGGGGGATAATGGGGGGATAACGGGGGGATAACGGGGACAGCGGGACAGGGGGGGACAGGGGGGATAATGGGGGGATAACGGGGGGATAACGGGGGGATAACGGGGGGATAACGGGGACAGGGGGATAGTGGGGGGATAATGGGGGGATAACGGGGGGATAACGGGGGGATAACGGGGGGATAACGGGGACAGCGGGACAGGGGGGGACAGGGGGGATAATGGGGGGATAATGGGGGGATAACGGGGACAGCGGGACAGGGGGGACAGGGGGGATAATGGGGGGATAATGGGGGGATAACGGGGACAGCGGGGGACAGGGGGGGATAACGGGGGGATAATGGGGGGATAACGGGGACAGCGGGACAGGGGGGACAGGGGGGGACAATGGGGACGGGGGGGGACAGGGGGGACAGGGGGGATAACGGGGACAGGGGGGATAATGGGGACAATGGGGGAACAATGGGAACAGTGGGGACAATGGGGGGACAGTGGGGGACATGAGGGGACAATGGGGGGACAATGGGGACACCTGGGGGACAACGGGGGGATAATGGGGACAATGGGGGGACAGTGGGGACGGGGGGACAACGGGGACAGGGGGGACAATGAGTGGGGACACCGGGGACAGCAGGGAGGTAATGGGGGGACAACGGGGACAATGGGGGGACAATGGGGATAATGGGGGGACAATGGGAACAATGGGGACGGGGGGACAGTGGGGGGACAATGGGGACAGTGGGGATGAGGGGGACAATGGGGGGGACAGCAGGGGGACAGTGGGGACACCCGGGGGGGCCTGGGGACACTCGGGGACGTTCAGGGTATTTGGGGACGTTGGGGATGTGGGGGGGTGAGGGGAGGGTTGGGGACATCGGGGGGATTTGGGGATAAAGGGGGGATTGGGGATGTTGGGGACAGTTGGGAACATCGGGGGGATTTGGGGGATTTTGGGGATTTGGGGCCATCGGGGGGATTTTGGGGATTTGGGAACATCGGGGGGATTTTGGGGATTTTGGGGATTTGGGGACATGTGGGGGTGGGGCGGTGGGGCGGTGGCGCTGCTGTCCCGGTGTCCCCTCCCCCTGTGTCCCCAACGTCCCCAAATCCCCCCCAAGCCCCAGAAATGCCCCTGATGTCCCCAAATGCCCCCAAATGTCCCCCAATGTCCCCAAACCCCCCGATGTCCCCAAATATTCCAAAATATCCCAAAATCTCCCCGGTGTCCCCGAATCCCCCAAACCCCCCCAATGTCCCCCAATGTCCCCAAGTGTCCCCAATGTCCCCAAATCCCCCAAACCCCCCAATGTCCCCCAATGTCCCCCAATGTCCCCAAATGTCCCCAATGTCCCCAAACCCCAAATGTCCCCAATGTCCCCAAATCCCCTGATATCCCCCAATGTCCCCAGTGTCCCCAATGTCCCTGATGACCCCAAATGTCCTCACATGTCCCCAAACGTCCCCAAATGTCCCCGGCAGGTGAACAACGTCAGCCTGGAGGACGTGATGCACGATGTCCCCAGTAACCCCAAATGTCCCCAAATCCCCAAATGTCCCCAATGACCCCAAACCCCAAACCCTCCCAGTGTCCCCGATGTCCCCGATGACCCCAATATCCCCAAACGTCCCCAATGACCCCAAATGTCCCCAAACATCCCCAAACGTCCCCAAATGTCCCCCAGCAGGTGAACAGCGTCAGCCTGGAGGACGTGATGCACGATGTCCCCAGTGACCCCAAACCCTCCCAGTGTCCCCAAAGTCCCCGATGACCCCAAAGTCCCCGATGACCCCAATGACCCCAATATCCCCAAACGTTCCCAATGTCCCCAATGACCCCAATATCCTCAAACGTCCCCAATGACCCCAATGTCCCCAAACCCTCCCAGTGTCCCCAGTGTCCCCAATATCCCCAAACGTCCCCGATGACCCCAATGACCCCAAACGTCCCCAATGACCCCAAACGTCCCCAAATGTCCCCCTGATGTCCCCAAATGTCCCCCCGGCAGGTGAACAACGTCAGCCTGGAGGACGTGATGCACGAGGACGCGGTGGCGGCGCTCAAGAACACCTTCGACGTCGTTTACCTGCGCGTGGCCAAGGCGGCCGTGGGCAACCTGGGCGACGCCTACGGGCCCCCCGACGTCACCGGCTGTGAGCGGGGCAGGGCGGGGCGGGGGGTTTGGGGTGAAAACGGGGGGTTTGGGGTGAAAATGGGGGTTTGGGGTGAAAATGGGGGTTTGGGGTTAAATAATGGGGGTTTGGGGTGAAAATGGGGGTTTGGGGTGAAAATGGGGGTTTGGGGTGAAAAATGGGGGTTTGGGGTTAAAAAGGGGGGTTTGGGGTGAAAACGGGGGTTTGGGGTGAAAAATGGGGGGTTTGGGGTTAAAAAGGGGGGTTTGGGGTGAAAACGGGGGGTTTGGGGTGAAAATGGGGGTTTGGGGTGAAAAATGGGGGTTTGGGGGGAAAAATGGGGGTTTGGGGTTAAAAAGGGGGGTTTGGGGTGAAAACGGGGGTTTGGGGTGAAAAATGGGGGGTTTGGGGTTAAAAAGGGGGGTTTGGGGTGAAAACGGGGGGTTTGGGGTGAAAAATGGGGGTTTGGGGTGAAAATGGGGGGTTTTGGGGTGAAAAATGGGGGGTTTGGGGTGAAAAATGGGGTTTGGGGTTAAAAATGGGGGGTTTGGGGTTAAAAATGGGGGTTTGGGGTTAAAAATGGGGTTTGGGGTTAAAAATGAGGGTTTGGGGTGAAAAATTGGGGTTTGGGGTGAAAAATGGGGGTTTGGGGTGAAAAATGGGGTTTGGGGTTAAAATGGGGGTTTGGGGTTAAAAATGGGGTTTGGGGTGAAAATGGGGGGTTTTGGGGTGAAAAATGGGGGTTTGGGGTTAAAAATGGGGGGATTGGGGTTAATAATGGGGATTTGGGGTTAAAAATGGGGGTTTGGGGTTAAAAAGGGGGGTTTGGGGTTAAAAATGGGGGTTTGGGGTTAAATAATGGGGGTTTGGGGTGAAAATGGAGGGTTTGGGGTGAAAAATGGGGGGTTTGGGGTTAAAAATGGGGTTTGGGGTGAAAAATGGGGGGTTTGGGGTTAAAATGGGGGTTTGGGGTTAAAAATGGGGTTTGGGGTTAAAAATGGGGGTTGGGGTTAAAAACGGGGGTTTGGGGTTAAAAATGGGGTTTGGGGTTAAAATGGGGGTTTGGGGTGAAAATGGGGGTTTGGGGTTAAAAAGGGGGGTTTGGGGTTAAAAATGGGGTTTGGGGTGAAAATGGAGGGTTTGGGGTGAAAACGGGGGGTTTGGGGTGAAAAATGGGGGTTTGGGGTTAAAAAGGGGGGTTTGGGGTTAAAAATGGGGTTTGGGGTGAAAATGGAGGGTTTGGGGTGAAAACGGGGGGTTTGGGGTGAAAATGGGGGTTTGGGGTTAAAAATGGGGGGATTGGGGTTAATAATGGGGATTTGGGGTTAAAAATGGGGGTTTGGGGTGAAAATGGGGGTTTGGGGTTAAAAATGGAGGGTTTGGGGTTAAAAAGGGGGGTTTGGGGTGAAAACAGGGGGTTTGGGGTGAAAATGGGGGTTTGGGGTGAAAACGGGAGGTTTGGGGTGAAAACGGGAGGTTTGGGGTGAAAATGGGGGTTTGGGGTTAAAAATGGGGTTTGGGGTTAAAAAGGGGGGTTTGGGGTGAAAAATGGGGGTTTGGGGTTAAAAATGGGGGTTTGGGGTTAAATAATGGGGGTTTGGGGTGAAAACAGGGGTTTGGGGTGAAAATGGGGGTTTGGGGTGAAAACGGGAGGTTGGGGTTAAAAATGGAGGGTTTGGGGTTAAAACGGGAATTTGGGGTGGGACAGGACCTGGGCACCGTCCTTGTGTCCCCGATGTCCCCAAATGTCCCCAATCCCCTCAATCCCTCCGGAATCCCTGGGTGCCCCCAATGCCCCCTGACGTCCCCCCCATGTCCCCAAATGTCCCCAATACCCCCTGACGTCCCCGATGTCCCCAAAATCCCCCTGATGTCCCCCTGACGTCCCCGATGTCCCCAAATGTCCCCAATCCCCTCAATCCCTCCGGAATCCCTGGGTGCCCCCAATGCCCCCTGACGTCCCCCCCATGTCCCCAAATGTCCCCAATGTCCCTGATATCCCCGATGTTCCCAATGTCCCCAATGTCCCTGATATCCTTGATGTTCCCAATGTCCCCCTGACATCCCCCCGTCCCCAATGTCCCCCTGACGTCCCCGATGTCCCCCCGATGTCCCCAATGTCCCCCAATGTCCCGATGCCCCCCTGATGTCCCCAATGTCCCCAAAGTCCCCCCGATGTCCCCGATGTCCCCAATGTCCCCCTGACGTCCCCCCTGATGTCCCCCCGATGTCCCCCTGACGTCCCCAATGTCCCCCCGCCCCCCCCGTCCCTGATGTCCCCCTGATGTCGCCCCTGATGTCCCCAATGTCCCCGATGTCCCCTTGACATCCCCGATGTCCCCAAAATCCCCCCGATGTCCCCCTGACGTCCCCCCCGCCCCCCCGTCCCCAATGTCCCCCTGACGTCCCCAAAATCCCCCCAATGTCCCCAAAATCCCCCCGATGTCCCCAAAGTCCCCCCAATGTCCCCGATGCCCCCCCGACGTCCCCGATGTCCCCAAAATCCCCCCAATGTCCCCAATGTCCCCCCAATGTCCCCGATGCCCCCCTGACGTCCCCGATGTCCCCAAAATCCCCCCAATGTCCCCAATGTCCCCCAATGTCCCCGATGCCCCCCTGACGTCCCCGATGTCCCCAAAGTCCCCCCGATGCCCCCCTGACGCCCCCCCCTCCCCCCCAGCCTACTCGGCGCACCTGGACTCGGAGCTGCCCCCCCAGAGCTTCCTGGGCCCCGAGTTCCCCCCGGCGCTGACCCCGACGTCCCCGCGCCGCTTCTCGCCCGGCCCCAAGGAGCTGCTGCCCGACGACGACGTGCCCAGGTCCGTGCCCGCCCGCGGCCACCGGGGTCACCAGGGGTCAGCAGGGGTCATCCAGGGTCATCAGGGGTCATCCAGGGGTCAGCAGGGGTCACCAAAGGGTCAGCAGGGGTCATCCAGGGTCATCCAGGGGTCAGCAGGGGTCACCAAAGGGTCAGCAGGGGTGAGCAGGGGTCATCCAGGGTCATCCAGGGGTCAGCAGGGGTCATCCAGAGTCACCCAGGGGTCATCCAGGGGTCAGCAGGGGTCATCCAGGGGTCAGCAGGGGTCACCAAAGGGTCAGCAGGGGTCATCCAGGGTCATCCAGGGGTCAGCAGGGGTCACCAAAGGGTCAGCAGGGGTGAGCAGGGGTCATCCAGGGTCATCCAGGGGTCAGCAGGGGTCAGCAGGGGTCACCAAAGGGTCATCCGGGGTCACCAGGGGTCATCCAGAGTCACCCAGGGGTCATCCAGGGGTCAGCAGGGGTCATCCGGGGTCATCCAGGGGTCACCAGGGGTCACCAGGGGTCACCAGGGGTCATCCAGGGTCACCAAAGGGTCATCTGGGGTGACCAAGGGTCACCAAAGGGTCAGCAGGGGTCATCCAGGGGTCAGCAGGGGTCATCCAGGGGTCACCAAAGGGTCATCCGGGGTCAGCAGGGGTCATCAAGAGTCACCCAGGGGTCATCCAGAGTCACCCAAGGGTCATCCAGGGTCACCAGGGGTCATCCAGGGGTCACCAGGGGTCATCCAGGGTCAGCAGGGGTCATCCAGGGTCACCAGGGGTCATCCAGGGGTCATCAGGGGTCACCCAGAGTCCCCAAAGGGTCATTCAGGGTCACTCAGGGGTCACCCAGGGTCAGTCAGGGATCATCGGGGTCATCCAGGGTCATCCAGGGGTCATCCGGGGTCACCAAAGGGTCATTCAGGGGTCACCCAGGGCCCCCAAAGGGTCATCCAGAGGTCACTCAGGGTCACTCAGGGTCATCCAGGGGTCTCTCAGGGGTTACCCAGAGTCCCCAGAGGGTCCCCAAAGGGTCACCCAGGGGTCACCCAGGGTCACCCAGGGTCACTCAGGGTCGCCGGTGTCCCCGGGGGTGTCCTGGGGGAATCCCGCTGGTGTCACCCCGATGTCCCCTCAGTGTCCCCGATCGCCCCAACGCCCCCAATGGCCCCCAGGTGTCCCCTGGGTGTCCCCAATGGCCCCTGAGTGTCCCCTGGGTGTCCCCTGAGTGTCCCTGAGTGTCCCCTCTCACTCCCCTGAGTGTCCCCTCGCTCTCCCCTCACTGTCCCCTCGCTGTCCCTCGCTGTCCCCAGGGAGCCGCGCCGCATCGTGATCCCTTGCTGTCCCCTGAGTGTCCCTCGCTGTCCCCTCTCTCTCCCCTGAGTGTCCCCTGAGTGTCCCCTCACTGTCCCTGAGTGTCCCTCGCTGTCCCTCGCTGTCCCCAGGGAGCCGCGCCGCATCGTGATCCCTCGCTGTCCCCTGAGTGTCCCTCGCTGTCCCCTCTCACTCCCCTGAGTGTCCCCTGAGTGTCCCCTGAGTGTCCCCTGAGTGTCCCTGAGTGTCCCCTCGCTGTCCCTGAGTGTCCCCTGAGTGTCCCCTGAGTGTCCCTCGCTGTCCCTCGCTGTCCCCAGGGAGCCGCGCCGAATCGTGATCCCTCGCGGCTCCACCGGCCTCGGCTTCAACATCGTGGGTGGCGAGGACGGCGAGGGGATCTTCATCTCCTTCATCCTGGCCGGGGGCCCGGCCGACCTCAGCGGGGAGCTGCGCAAGGGCGACCAGATCCTCTCGGTGGGCACCGCGGTGGCACCTGGGGACAGCCCTCGGGGGCACCTGGGCACCGCGGTGGCACCTGGGGACAGCGGGGCTGGGGCGGTTCTGGCGCTTTTTGGGGGTTTTGTGTCACCACCTTCGTCATCCTCACCACAGGGGGGTCCAAAGCCACCCCCAGAGTGTCCCCAGAGTGTCCCCAGAGTGTCACAACCCCTTGGTGGCACCTGGGGACAGCCCTCGGGGGCACCTGGGCACCCGCGGTGGCACCGGGGACAGCGGGGCTGGCGCTTTTTGGGGGTTCTGTGTCACCACCTTCGTCATCCTCACCGCGGGAAGGGGCCCAAAGCCACCCCCAGAGTGTCCCCAGAGTGTCCCCAAATGTCCCCAGAGTGTCCCCAAGTGTCCCCAAATGTCCCCAGGTGTCCCCAAATGTCCCCAAATGTCCCTTTTCTCCCCCCTTTTTTCCCCAATTTCCCCCATTTTTCCCACTTCCCCCATATCCCAAATGTCCCCAGAGTGTCCCCAAATGTCCCCAGGTGTCCCCAAATGTCCCTTTTCTCCCCCCTTTTTTCCCCAATTCCCCTGTTTTTCCCACTTCCCCCATATCCCAGATGTCCCCAAATGCCCCCAAATGTCCCCAGGTGTCCCCAGATGTCCCTAGATGCCCCCAAATATCCCCAAATGTCCCCAAATGTCCCCAAATGTCCCTTTTCTCCCCCCCTTTTTTCCCTAATTTCCCCCGTTTTTCCCACTTCCCCCATATCCCAAATATCCCCAAATATCCCCAAAATGCTCCCAAATATCCCCAAACGCCCCCAAACGCCTCCAGGTGCCCCCAGGTGTCCCCAAATGCCCCCAAATGCCCCCAAATGTCCCTTTCCCCCCATTTTTTCCCCCGATTTCCCCCATTTTTCCCACTTCCCCCCCATCCCAGGTGTCCCCAAACGCCCCCAGACGCCCCCAAACGCCCCCAGACGCCCCCAGGTGTCCCCAAATGTCCCCAGGTGTCCCCAAATGTCCCCAGGTGTCCCCAAACGCCCCCAGACGCCCCCAGGTGTCCCCAGACGTGCCCCCCTGTCCCCGCAGGTGAACGGGGTTGATCTGCGCGGGGCCACCCACGAGCAGGCGGCGCTGGCCCTGAAGAACGCGGGCCAGTCGGTGACCATCATCGCCCAGTACCGGCCCGAAGGTGCCACCCCGGGGGGCCCCAAAGGTCCCCAAATGTCCTCGGGGGTCCCCAAATGTCCCCAACCCCCCCCCCCCCCGGTGGCCCCGAGGTCCCCAGGGCTCCCGGGAGGGGCCCCAGAGGTGGCCCCGGGGTGGCCCCGATGTCCCAAATCTCCCCAAAATCTCCCCCCCAAATCCTCAATATCCCGAATATTCCTGAACTTCCCCGAAGCCCCTCCATGTCCTGGGTCCCCTGAACACCCCAAAAATCCCAAAAACCCCCCAAAATCCCCCAAAAATCCCCCCAAATCCCTGTGCAGAGTGCGGGCGCTTCGAGGCCAAGATCCCCCAAACATCCCAAACACCCCAAACTCCCCCAAATCCCCTCCATGTCCTGGGTCCCCTGAACACCCCAAAAATCCCAAAAAAACCCCCAAAATCCCCCAAAAATCCCCCCAAATCCCTGTGTAGAGTGCAGGCACTTCGAGGCCAAGATCCCCCAAATATCCCAAACATTCCAAACTCCCCCGAATCCCCTCCATGTCCTGGGTCCCCCGAACACCCCAAAAATTCCCAAAACCCCCCAAAATCCCCCCAAACCCCCCAAAAGGCCCCAAACCCCACAGAGTACGGGTGCTTCGAGGCCAAGATCCCCCAAACATCCCCAAACTCCCCCAAATCCCCTCCATGTCCTGGGTCCCCCGAACACCCCAAAAATGCCCAAAACCCCCCAAACCCCCCAAAAGGCCCCAAACCCCACAGAGTACGGGCGCTTCGAGGCCAAGATCCACGACCTGCGGGAGCAGCTCCTGAGCAGCAGCCTCGGCTCCGGCAGCGCCTCCCTGCGCAGCGACCCCAAACGCGGCTTCTACGTGCGGTGGGGAGCCGGGGGGAACGGGGGGAACGGGGGGGAAACGGGGGGGAAACGGGGACATCGGGGCGGGTTGGGGGTTCGGGGGGGTTGGGGATTTTTTGGGGATTTTTTTGTGAATTTTTAGCGATTTTTTGAGGGTTTTTGGGGGATTTTTTGTGAATTTTTGGGGGTTTTTTGGGGAATTTTTTGGGATTTTTTGGGGGATTTTTTTGGATTTTTGGGGGATTTTTTGGAGATTTTTGGGGTTTTTTTTTGGATTTTTTGGATTTTTGTGGGAATTATTTATGAAATTTTTGTGAATTTTTGGGGGGATTTTTTGTGAATTTTTTTTTGATTTATGGGGGATTTTTTTTGGATTTTTTGGGGTTTTTTGGGGATTTTTTGGGGAATTTTTGGGATTTTTTGGGGGATTTTTTTTGGGATTTTTGGGGGATTTTTTGGGATTTTTGGGGGATTTTTTGGGGATTTTTTTTGAGGATTTTTTTTTATTTTTGTGGGAATTATTTATGAATTTTTTTTGAATTTTTGGGGGGATTTTTTGGGGATTTTTTTGGGTTTTTTTGGGGATTTTTGGGGGAATTTTTGGGGAATTTTTGGAGCTTTTTTGGGATTTTTTGGGGATTTTTTTGTGAATTTTTGGGGGGATTTTTTTGGGATTTTTGGGGGATTTTTTGGGGATTTTTTTTTTTATTTTTTGGGAATTTTTGGGGGGATTTTTTGGGGATTCACCTTTGAATTTTTAATGAATTTTTTTGGATTTTTGGGGAATTTTTGGGGATTTTGGGGGATATTTTGGGGATTTTTTTTGGATTTGGGGGATTTTTTGGGACTTTTTGGGAATTTTTTTGGGATTTATGTTTTTTTGTGAATTTTTTGGGACTTTTTTTGGATTTTTTGGGGGGATTTTTGGGGGATTTTTGGAGATTTTTGAGATTTGGGGGATTCGGGATCTTGGGGACGTTTGGGGACATTTGGGGACATTCGAGGGGATTCGGGGGAAATTGTGATTTTTGGGGGGGATATTTGGGACATGGAGGGACACTGGGCTGAACTGGGACAAACTGGTTTATATTGGGGTTATACTGGGGTTATACTGGGAGTGACCCGGAGGTGCCACCCCAGGGCGCTCTTTGACTACGACAGGGCCAAGGACGTGGCACTGGGGACACTGGGATGGACTGGTTTATACTGGGATGGACTGGGCTGAACTGGTCTATACTGGGGTCATACTGGGGTTATACTGGGGTTATACTGGGAGGGCACTGGGGGTGACGCGGAGGTGCCACCCCAGGGCGCTCTTTGACTATGACAAGGCCAAGGACGTGGGGGTGGCACTGGGGACACTGGGCTGAACGGGGCTGAACTGGTTTATACTGGGATGGATTGGGCTGAACTGGTTTATACTGGGGTTATACTGGAGGTGACGCGGAGGTGCCACCCCAGGGCGCTCTTTGACTACGACAGGGCCAAGGACGTGGCACTGGGGACACTGGGATGGACTGGGCTGAACGGGGCTGGACTGGGCTGAACGGGGTTGAACTGGGCTGAACGGGGCTGAACTGGTTTATACTGGGCTGAACGGGACTGAACTGGGCTGAACGGGGTCATACTGGGGTTATACTGGGGTTATACTGGGGTTATACTGGGGTTATACTGGGAGGGCACTGGGGGTGATGCGGAGGTGCCACCCCAGGGCGCTCTTTGACTACGACAGGGCCAAGGACGTGGCACTGGGAGGGCACTGGGATGGACTGGGCTGAACGGGGCTGAACTGGTTTATACTGGGATGGATTGGGCTGAACTGGTTTATACTGGGGTCATACTGGGGTTATACTGGGGGTGACGCGGAGGTGCCAGCCCAGGGCGCTCTTTGACTACGACAGGGCCAGGGACGTGGGGATGGCACTGGGGACACTGGGCTGGACTGGGCTGAACGGGGCTGGACTAGGCTGAACTGGGCTGAACTGGTTTATACTGGGGTTATACTGGGGTTATACTGGGGGTGACCCAGAGGTGCCACCCCAGGGCGCTCTTTGACTACGACAGGGCCAAGGACGTGGCACTGGGGACACTGGGATGGACTGGTTTATACTGGGATGGACTGGGCTGAACTGGTCTATACTGGGGTCATACTGGGGTTATACTGGGGTTATACTGGGAGGGCACTGGGGGTGACGCGGAGGTGCCACCCCAGGGCGCTCTTTGACTACGACAGGGCCAAGGACGTGGCACTGGGAGGGCACTGGGATGGACTGGGCTGAACGGGGCTGAACTGGTTTATACTGGGATGGATTGGGCTGAACTGGTTTATACTGGGGTCATACTGGGGTTATACTGGGGTTATACTGGAGGTGACCCAGAGGTGCCACCCCAGGGCGCTCTTTGACTACGACAGGGCCAAGGACGTGGGGGTGGCACTGGGGACACTGGGCTGGACTGGGCTGAACGGGGCTGGACTAGGCTGAACTGGTTTATACTGGGGTCATACTGGGGTCATACTGGAGGTGACCCAGAGGTGCCACCCCAGGGCGCTCTTTGACTACGACAAGGCCAAGGACGTCGGGTTCCTGAGCCAGGCCCTGAGCTTCCGCTTCGGGGACGTTCTGCACGTGCTGGACGCGTCCGACGAGGAGTGGTGGCAGGCGCGGCTGGTGCTGCCCCCGGCACAGCCCCCCGACATCGGCTTCGTGCCCAGCAAGCGCCGGTACCGCACTGGTTTGAACTGGTTTGCGCTGGTTTGCGCTGGGAGGGCGCTGGGAGGGCGCTGGGAGGGCGCTGGTTTGTACTGGGAGCACTGGGAGTGGTGGCAGGCGCGGCTGGTGCTGCCCCCGGCACAGCCCCCCGACATCGGCTTCGTGCCCAGCAAGCGCCGGTACCGCACTGGTTTGAACTGGTTTGCGCTGGTTTGCGCTGGGAGGGCGCTGGGAGGGCGCTGGGAGGGCGCTGGTTTGTACTGGGAGCACTGGGAGTGGTGGCAGGCGCGGCTGGTGCTGCCCCCGGCACAGCCCCCCGACATCGGCTTCGTGCCCAGCAAGCGCCGGTACCGCACTGGTTTGAACTGGTTTGCACTGGTTTGCGCTGGGAGGGCGCTGGGAGCCAACGCTGGGGTGTTCAATGGGGTTCAAGGGCACTGGGAGCACTGGGAGCACTGGGAGGGCACTGGTTTGTACTGGGAGGGCACTGGGAGCCCCAGCAGGGCACTGGTTTGTACTGGGAGGGCACTGGGAGGGCACTGGGAAGGCACCAGGAGGGCACTGGTTTGTACTGGTTTGGACTGGTTTGGACTGGGAGGGCACTGGGAGCCAATGCTGGGGTGTTCAATGGGGTTCAAGGGCACTGGGAGCACTGGGAGCACTGGGAGGGGATTTGGGGATACTGGGAGGGCACTGGGAGGGACTGGAAGTGACTGGTTTGTACTGGGAGCTGCTCTTGGGGGGTCAGCGGGGGTTACTGGGAGGGAACTGGGGTGAACTGGGGTGAACTGGGGTGAACTGAACTGGTCTGAACTGGTGCGAACTGCTCTGAACTGGTGCAAACTGGTCTGAACTGGTCTGGACTGGTCTGAACTGGTCTGGACTGGTCTGAACTGGTGCGAACTGCTCTGAACTGGTCTGAACTGGTCTGAACTGGTGCAAACTGGTCTGAACTGGTGTCCCCAGGGTGGAGCGCCGGGAGTGGACGCGGCTCAAGGCCAAGGATCGGGGGCCGGGGGCTCAAGGTGGGACCCCAAAGACCCCAAACCCCCCCCAGGAGCCCCAAATCCCCCAAAAAGCCCCAAACCCCCCCCAGGAGCCCCAAATCCCCCAAAAAGCCCCAAACCCCCCCCAAGAGCCCCGAATTCCCCACAAACCCCCCCTAAAGACCCCCCAAAGACCCCAAATCCCCCCAGAGACCCCAAACCCCCCCAGGAGCCCCAAATCCCCCAAAAAGCCCCAAACCCCCCCAATTCCCCCCCAGATCCCCCCAAATCCCCCCCAAAGACCCCAAACCCCCCCCCCAGGAGTCCCAAATCCCCCAAAAAGCCCCAAACCCCCCCAATTCCCCCCCAGATCCCCCCAAATCCCCACCGAAGACCCCAAACCCCCCCCAGGAGTCCCAAATCCCCCAAACACCCCCAAATCCCCCCAAACCCCCCCAAATTCCCCCCCAAATTCCCCCCCAAATCCCCCCAAACACCCCCAAATCCCCCCAAACCCCCCCAAATTCCCCCCCAAACCCCCCCAAACCCCCCCAACCCCCCAATTCCGCCCCTTTGCCCCCCAGGCCGCGAGGACGCCGTGCTGAGCTACGAGACCGTGACGCAGATGGAAGGTGAATCCCGGGAATTCCCCCCCTTCCCCCCCCCACCCCGGATTTCGGGGTCCCCCAGCTCAGCCGGGGGGGGGCCTCCCGAGCCCCCCGGGAATTCGGGAACGGGGGAAACGCGGGAATTTCCCCTCCCCCCCCCCCCCCAGTTCACTACGCGCGGCCGATCATCATCCTGGGCCCCACCAAGGACCGCGTCAACGACGACCTCCTGTCCGAGTTCCCCGAGAAGTTCGGCTCCTGCGTCCCCCGTGAGTCCCGGCGGGAGAGGGGGGGGGCACCTGCGGGCACCTGCGGGCACCTGGGGGTGATTTGGGGCACACCTGGGGGCACCTGGGGGCACCTGGGACACACCTGGGGGCACCTGGGGGAGATTTGGGGCACAGCTGGGGGCACCTGGGGGCACCTGTGGGCACCTGGGGGTGATTTGGGGCACACCTGGGGGCACCTGCGGGCACCTGCGGGCACCTGGGGCCACCTGGGGGTGATTTGGGGCACACCTGGGGGCACCTGGGGGTGATTTGGGGCACCTGGGGGTGATTTGGGGCACACCTGGGGGCACCTGGGAGTGATTTGGGGCACACCTGGGGGCACCTGGGCACACCTGGGACAAGCCTGGGGGAGATTGGGGGCACCTGGGAGCGATTTGGGGCACACCTGGGGGCACCTGGGGGCACCTGGGGGTGATTTGGGGCACACCTGGGGGCACCTGGGGGGCACCTGGGAGTATCTGGGGGAGATTTGGGGCACACCTGGGGGCACCTGGGGACACCTGATGGCACCTGGGCACAACTGGGCGCAGCTGGGGGCACCTGGGAGCAATTTGGGACACACCTGGGGGCACTTGGGGGCACCTGGGCACAGCTGGGGGCACCTGGGACACACCTGGGCACACCTGGGTCACACCTGGGGGCACCTGGGCACACCTGGGACACACCTGGGGGCACCTGGACACAGCTGGGACACACTTGGGACACACCTGGGCACACCTGGGCCCCATTTATCCCCAGTTTGAGGGATGTCACCTGTCCCAGCTGTGCCCAGCTGTGCCCAGCTGTGCCCAGGTGTGTCCCAGGTGCCCCCAGGTGCCCCCAGGTGCCCCGGGCGTGGCTGACGCGTGCCCCCCGCGTGCCCCCGCAGACACGACGCGGCCCAAGCGCGAGTACGAGGTGGACGGGCGCGATTACCACTTCGTGGCGTCGCGGGAGCGCATGGAGAAGGACATCCAGGGCCACAAGTTCATCGAGGCCGGGCAGTACAACAGCCACCTGTACGGCACCAGCGTGCAGTCCGTGCGCGAGGTGGCCGAGCAGGTGAGGGCGGCGCCGGGCACACCTGGGCACTGCTGGGGGCACCTGGGACACACCTGGGCACCGCTGGGACACACCTGGGACACACCTGGGCAGTGCTGGGACACACCTGGGACACACCTGGGCACCGCTGGGGACACCTGGGGCACACCTGGGCACTGCTGGGACACACCTGGGGCACACCTGGGCACCGCTGGGGGCACCTGGGGCACACCTGGGCACTGCTGGGGACAGCTGGGACACACCTGGGGCACACCTGGGCACTGCTGGGCACAGCTGGGACAGAGCCGGGCACTGCTGGGACACACCTGGGGCACACCTGGGCACCGCCGGGGACACCTGGGACACACCTGGGCACTGCTGGGACACACCTGGGGCACACCTGGGCACCGCCGGGGACACCTGGGACACACCTGGGCACCGCTGGGGACACCTGGGGCACACCTGGGCACTGCTGGGACACACCTGGGGCACACCTGGGCACCGCTGGGGGCACCTGGGCACTGCTGGGACACACCTGGGACACACCTGGGCACTGCTGGGACACACCTGGGACACACCTGGGGGCACCTGGGCACTGCTGGGCACAGCTGGGACAGAGCCGGGCACTGCCGGGCACACCTGGGCACCGCCGGGGACACCTGGGGGCACCTGGGCACCGCTGGGACACACCTGGGACACACCTGGGCACTGCTGGGGGCACCTGGGGGCACAGCCGGGCACACCTGGGCACTGCTGGGACACACCTGGGACACACCTGGGCACCGCTGGGGGCACCTGGGCACTGCTGGGGACACCTGGGACACACCTGGGCACCGCTGGGAGGCACCTGGGACACACCTGGGCACCGCCGGGGACAGCTGGAGGCACCTGGGGGCACAGCCGGGCACTGCCGGGGGACTGCCGGGGGCACCTGGGGGCACCGCTGGGGGCACCTGGGCACTGCTGGGACACACCTGGGACACACCTGGGCACCGCTGGGACACACCTGGGACACACCTGGGCACCACCGGGGACAGCTGGGGGCACCTGGGGGCACAGCTGGGCACTGCTGGGACACACCTGGGGCACACCTGGGCACTGCTGGGGACACCTGGGCACTGCTGGGACACACCTGGGACACACCTGGGCACCGCTGGGGGCACCTGGGCACTGCTGGGACACACCTGGGCACTGCTGGGGACACCTGGGACACACCTGGGCACCGCCGGGGACACCTGGGCACTGCTGGGACACACCTGGGACACACCTGGGACACACCTGGGCACCGCCGGGGACACCTGGGGACACCTGGGCACTGCTGGGACACACCTGGGGCACACCTGGGCACCGCTGGGGGCACCTGGGCACTGCTGGGACACACCTGGGACACACCTGGGCACCGCTGGGGGCACCTGGGCACTGCTGGGGACACCTGGGACACACCTGGGCACCGCTGGGGGCACCTGGGCACTGCTGGGACACACCTGGGCACTGCTGGGGACACCTGGGACACACCTGGGCACCGCTGGGGGCACCTGGGGGCACACCTGGGCACCACCGGGGACAGCTGGGGGCACCTGGGGGCACAGCCGGGCACTGCTGGGACAGAGCCGGCCACCGCCAGGCACCGCCGGGGACAGCCGGGCACTGCTGGGACACACCTGGGCACACCTGGGACACACCTGGGCACTGCTGGGACAGAGCCGGGCACTGCCGGGAACAGCCAGGCACTGCTGGGCACACCTGGGGGCACAGCCAGGCACACCTGGGCACTGCCGGGGGCACCTGGGGGCACAGCCAGGCACACCTGGGCACTGCTGGGACAGAGCCGGGCACCGCCGAGGACAGCTGGGGGCACAGCCAGGCACTGCTGGCACACACCTGGGCACACCTGGGACACAGCTGGGGACACCGCCGGGCACACCTGGGACACAGCTGGGCACTGCTGGGGGCACCTGGGGGCACCTGGGGGCACCTGGGGGTACCTGGGGTACTTAAGACACACCCAAGACTCACCTGGGCACACCTCGGGCATGTTTTAAGACACACCTGGGCACACCTGGGCACACCTGGGGCACACCTGGGGCACACCTGGGCACACCCGCAGGGCAAACGCTGCGTCCTGGGCGTGTCTGGGGATACCTGGGGGTACCTGTGCCCCACCTGGGCGTGGTCTGGGCGTGTCCCGGGCACACCTGGGCACACCTGGGCACACCTGGGCACAGCTGTCCTCACCCGGTGCCACCCGCAGGGCAAGCACTGCATCCTGGACGTGTCGGCCAACGCCGTGCGGCGGCTCCAGGCGGCCCAGCTGCACCCCATCGCCATCTTCATCCGCCCCAAGTCCCTGCAGAACGTCCTGTGAGTCACCTGCGGGCACCTGCGGGCACCTGGGGGCACCTGGACACACCTGTGCACACCTGGGGCACACCTGGGGCACACCTGGGGGCACCTGCGAGCACCTGGGCACACCTGGGGGCACCTGGGCACACCTGGACACACCTGGGGTCACACCTGGGACACACCTGGGCACACCTGGGGCACACCTGGGCACACCTGGGTCACACCTGGGACACACCTGGGCACACCTGGGGGCACACCTGGGCACACCTGGGCACGCCCCAGGATCCATTCTGGGTGGAATTCGAGGGGTTTTAGGGGCGTGGTCTGGCCCAGAGAGGGGGGAAACTGAGGCAGGAGGGGGCGTGGCCATCGGGAAAGAGAGCGGGGCTTATTTGCATAATGGGCGGGGCTTGATTGAGCCGCTTGGTGGGCGTGGCTTGGTGATTGACAGGTGCGCTCGGGTGTGGGCGTGGCCTCGGCTCGTGGGCGGGGCTTTGTGAATGGAAACGGTTCCGTGAATGGGCGGGGCTTATGAATGAGGTCACGGCGTGGGCGTGGCC
The DNA here is from genome assembly GCF_041296385.1 of Aphelocoma coerulescens. Taxonomy (NCBI): domain Eukaryota; kingdom Metazoa; phylum Chordata; class Aves; order Passeriformes; family Corvidae; genus Aphelocoma; species Aphelocoma coerulescens. The sequence continues at coordinate 50,045 of NW_027183761.1, read as the reverse complement.
GGGGTGTTTGTGGGCGTGGTCAGGGTGGGCGTGACCGGGTTCTTTGTGGGCGTGTCCCGAGCCGGCCCCGCCCCCAGGGAGATCTCCAAGCGCGTGAGCGAGGAGCAGGCGCGGAAAGCCTTCGACAGAGCCACCAAGCTGGAGCAGGAGTTCACCGAGTGCTTCTCAGGTGCGCAACTCCAACGGCCCCAAAACCGCCCGAAACACCCCAAAATCCGCCCGGGAACCCTCAAAAACCCCCAGAACCCACCCCAAATCCCCCAGGATCCACCCCAAAACACCCCAAATCCACCCTGGGAAGCCCCAAATCCCCCCAAATCCGACTGGGAACCCTCAAATCCCCCCAAATCCCCCAGAATCCCCCCAAATATCCAACTGGGAACCCTCAAAAACCCCCAAAATCCACCTGGGAACCCTCAAAAACCACCCCAGATCCACCCTGGGTACCCCCAAATCCCCCCAAAATCCACCCTGGGAACCCCCAAATCCCCCCAAAAATCCAACTGGGAACCCTCAAAAACCCCCAGAATCCACCCTGCGAACCCCCAAATCCACCTAGGAACCCCCAAAATCCACCCTGGGAATCCCCAAATCCCCCCAAATCCACCTGGGAACCCCCAAAATCCACCCCGGGAGCACCAAAATCTCCCCCAAATCCACCCTGGGACTCTCAACCCCCCCTGAATCCACCTGGGAATCTTCAAAACCCCCAAAATCCACCCCGGGAGCCCCGAAATCCACCCTGGGACTCCCCAAATCCACCCCAAAACCTCCCCTAGGAAGCCCAAAATTCGTCCTGGGAATGGCTGGTGTTCTCTGCCGACCCCAAAGCCCCCCAAAAATCCCTCAAAATCCCCCAAAAATCCCCCAAAATGCCCCAAAATCCCCCAAAATGCCCGAAAAATCCCCTAAAAATCCCCCAAAATGCCCCAAAAATCCCCCCAAATCCCCACAAAAATCCCCCAAAATGCCCCCCAAAATCCCCCAAAAATCCCCCCAAATCCCCCAAAAATCCTCCAAAAATCCCCCAAAAATGCCCCCAAATCCCCAAAAATCCCCTAAAAATCCCCCAAAATGCCCCAAAATCCCCCAAAATCCCCCAAAATGCCCCAAAATCCCTAACCCTCCGCTTTCCTTCCCGCAGCCATGGTGGAGGGCGACAGCTTCGAGGAGATTTACCACAAAGTCAAACGAGTCATCGAGGACCTTTCAGGACCTTTCATTTGGGTCCCCGCCCGCGAGAGGCTTTAGGGGAGCCCCAAAATCCCCCAAATCCGCCCCAAAATCCACCGGATCCCCTCAACCCCCACCAGGACCTGCTGGGAAAAGGGGGGGGAGAAAAAAAAACCTTCCTGGAATGGTGGGGGAGGGGTTTTTTTTTGGGGGGGGGGGTGTGGGGGAGTTTCCCCTCCCCTCCCCCCCCTCTGTGGTTTTTGGGGTTTTTTTTTTGGGGGGGGGGGAACCCCCCCCAAAATTTGGACTCTTTTTTTGTACATATTTAAGCTCTATATTTGTAACGCCCGGGGGGCCCCAAATCGGCCCCCCCTGGCCCCTAAAATTGGGGGGGAGGGGGGGTCTGGGGGGGGGTGAGGGGTTTGGGGTCCTCCCCCCGGGCCCCTCCCCCCTCTCCCCCCCCCACGGCGTGGGAAAAAAAGGAGGGGAGGGGGGGAGGGGAGATGAAGAGTATTTTGCATAGAAATTATGGAATTGTGGGAATAAAGCGATGGAGACGCCGGAGGTTCGGGATTGGGGGGGGTCGGGAGGGAAATTCGGGAGGATTCTGGGGCGGGGTCGGGCACGGGGGACCCCCCCCCCCCCCCGGAGTTAAAATTTGGGGGATTTTTGAGGGAATTTTGGGGTTTGCAGGGAGTTGTTGTGGGGTCGAATGGGGGATTTGGGAGCTCAGGGGGGATGGGGTGGGATTTCGGAGGTCCTGGAGGCGTCGCGGCTCACGGAGACCCCCCCCAACCCGGAGTCGGAATTTGGGGTAATTTTGGGAAGTTTTGGGGTCGGAAAAACGCGTGGGAACTTTGGACGGACGAGACGGCCAATCAGAACCGACAGCGCTCAGTGGGGGGCGTGGCCAGCGCGTGTGTGAATGGCGGGCGGGGCTTATGAATGGAGGGCGGGGTTTATGAACGGTGGGCGGGGTTTATGAATGGAGGGCGGGGTTAATGAACGGTGGGCGGGATTTATAAATGGCGAGCGGGATTTATGAATGGAGGGCGGGGTTTATGAGTGGAGGGCGGGAATTATGAATGGAATGCGGGATTTTCCCACGCCACCGGGCCCAAAGCGCCCCTCCCACCCTAATTACCGTCAATTAAGGGCTGTAATTAATTAGTTATTTAATTAACGACCAGAAAAAGGGGGGGGGGGGGAGCCCCCCTGGAATGGGGGGGACCCCAATTTTATTGGGGGGGGGAGGGAGGGGCGCTCTGGCCACGCCCATTTCCCACCTGGGAGGGGGTTCCGGCCCCTCCCCCACCTTGGTCCGAGGGGGAATTTTGGGGTCCCTGAGGTTTTGGGGGGGTCCCGGGAAGGAGTTTTGGGGGATCCCACAAAATTTGGGAACCCCCCCCAGGTGATTCCAGGTGAGATTTTTGGGGGGGGGGGTCCCAGAGCGTGGGAACCACTCCAAAATCCTCCTTTTAACCCCCAAAAATCCCAACTTCGGGGGCGATTTTGGGGGAGTTTTGGGGCGCCGGGGTTTTCGGGGTCACTCCTTTTTGGGGTGGGGGTCCCGGGAGCCCCCCAGGAGCAGCACCTGGGCCAGCAGGACCCCGTTGCAGGTGGCCGAGGCCGCGAAGGTCGAGGCCAGAAGGAGATCCCCGGTTTCCTGTGGGGGAAATTTGGGGGATTTGGGGGGATTTTGGGGGGTCCTGGAAGAGTTTGGGGGGTCCTGAGAGGTTTTAAAGGGAGTTTAGAGGGAATTTTGGGGGTTTAGAGAGGATTTGTGGGGGGGTTTAAAGAGAGATTTGGGGGGAATTTGGGGATTTTGGGGGTCCAAGGGGCGATTTTTGGGGTTTTAGGGGAAATTTGGGGCTTTTAAATGGAGCTCAGGGGGAAATTCGGGGATTTTTGGGGTCCCGGGGGAATTTTGGGGAGGATTTGAGGGGTCCCGAGAAAATTTGGGGGAAACTGGGGGGTCCTGAGGGGGTTTAAGGGGAATCTGGGGATTTCAGGGGTTTTGGGGATTTTGGGGGGGATTTTGGGGGTATTTTTGGGTTTTAGGGGGATTTTGGGGGAGATTTTGGGGTTTTAGGGGGATTTTGGGGGGGGTTGGAGTTTTAGGGGAATTTTGGGGTTTTAGGGGGGATTTCGGGGTTTTAGGGGGATTTTGGGGTTTTAGGGGGGTTTTGAGGGGGATTTTGGGGATTTTAGGGGGATTTTAGGGCGTTTCAGAATCCAGGACTTTTTTGTGGGGGAATTTTTGGCATTTGGGGTTTTTTTTTTGGGGGAGGGGTCTCACCGTGAGGGAGCCGAATTTGGGGGGGTCCTGAGTGAATCTTGGGGGGGGGGGGCCGGTGAAACTTGAGTGGATTTTGAGGGGAAATTCGAGGGGTTTTGGGGGGTTCTGGGTGAGTTTTAGGATCCGGGATTTTTTTGGGGAGGTTCTTTGGGATTTGGGGGTTTTTTTGGGGAGGGGTCTCACCGTGAGGGAGGTGAAGACTCGGGCCAGGGCCCCCCCGAAGAGGAGCCCCGTGGAGACCCCCGAGAGCTGCCCCGTGTGTCCCTGGCGGGCGTTGGTGACGATCTGCAGCAGCTGCGGGGGGGAAATTTGGGGGGGGGGGGGTCCCCAAAATGTTTGGAACCCCAAAAACCTCCCCCCGCCCCCTCCAAAAAATCAGGGAGTTCTAAAATTCCCCGGGAATGGGGGAAAAAAGCCTGAAACTGCCCCAAAAAGAATCCTGAAATCCCAGGAGAATTGGGTGGGGTTCGGCCGAAAATGAGCCGGGAAGCCCCGAATCCTCCCCAAAATCCCACCAGGACCCCCCGAATCCTCCCCGAAATCCCACCAGGACCCCCCAAATCCTCCCCGAAATCCCACCAGGACCCCCCGAAATCCCCTTTAACCCTTCCAGGACCCCCCAAATCCTCCCCAAAATCCCACCAAGGACCCCCAAAATCACCTTTACCCTCCCCAGGTGCCCCTTAAACTCCCCCAACCCCCCCAAGGACCCCCCAAAATCCCTTTTGAACCCTTACAGGACCCCCCCAAATCCCTTCACGACCCCCAAAATCCCCCCCAGGACCCCCAAAATCTCCCCAAGCCCCTCCCCACCCTGCTGAGGATGATGATGGGCAGGTTCAGGGCCTGCAGGGCGGTGACGAAGCTCAGCGGGGTCAGGGGAGACACCAAAAGCCCCAAAAACGCCCCAAAAACGGAGACCAGCAACAGCCCTGGGGGGGGGAGGGGACGAGAGAGGTGTCAGGAGGTCCCAAAAAGTCCCCAAATCCCCGAAATTCCGCCCCAAACCCGGCACAAACCTCGGCCCGTGCGGCCCCCGAAGTGCAGGATGAGGAAGAGGAGGGTGAGGGTCTGCAGGAGCAGGAACAGGGCCTCCCCCCAGGCGCTGTGGGGGCAGCGTTTGGGGGGTCGGGGGGGGGCTCGGGACCCCCAAAAATGGGTTTGGGAGGCCCAGAAACCCCCCCAGGAGCCCCAAAACGGCTGAAATTCCGGGAGAAATGAGGCGGGAACGGCGCGAAATGCACCAAAAACGCAGCTGGGAACCCCCACATCCCCCCAAAACTTCCCCAAATCCCCTCCACAGCCCCAAATCCCCCCAAACGCCCCAAATGTTCCCCAAATTCCCCCAAAACTTCCCCAAATCCCGTCCAGACCCCGAATCCCCCCCAAACACCCCAAAACCTCCCCAAATGTTCCCCAAATCTCCCCAAAACTCCCCCTGATTCCCTCCAGACCCCAAATCCCCCCAAAAGCCTCCCCAAATGTTCCCCAAATCCCCTCCAGACCCCAACCCCCCCCAAAATGTTCCCCAAATCCCCCCGAAACTTCCCCAAATCCCCTCCACAGACCCAAATCCCTCCCAAGCTCCCCCAAAAAAAACCCAAATGTTCCCCAAATCCCCCCCCCCCGATTCCCTCCAGACCCCAAATCCCCACAAACCTCCCCAAACCCCCTCCCAAAAACATCCCAGACCCCTCCCAAATCCCCCCCCCCCCAAAACCTCCCCAAATCCCCTCCAGACCCCCCCAAATCCTCTCCCAAGCCCCTCAAATCCCTCCAAACCCCCCCAAAATTCCCGGTTTTTCCCCCCAAACCTGAAGGGGAAGCTCCTGGCGCAGCCGTAGCCCACGGAGCCGCCCAGGGCCAGCAGCTCCAGCAGCACCGAGGGGAGGCTGAGCCCCCCCCCGCTGCGGGACCCCCAAACCTTCAGCAGCTGCGGGACCTTCACTGGGGGGCCAAAATGGGTCAGGGACCCCCAAAAACCTCAAAAAAAACCCGCCCCGAAATACCCCAAAACCACCCCAAAATGCACCTTCCTTCCCCCCCCCGGGACCCCCAAAGCTTCAGCAGCTGAGGGGGGGGGAGAAAAGGGGTAAAGGACCACCAAAAACACCTCAAAACACCCCTAAAATACCCCCAAATCCCATTAAAATACCCCAAAATCCCATTAAAATACCCCAAACCCCTAAAAAATACCCCAAAATTACCCCTAAACCACCCCCCCCGCGGACCCCCAAAGCTTCAGCACCTGAGGGAACTTCACTGGGGGAGGGGGAGAAAAGGGGTAAAGGACCACCTAAAAACACCCCTCAACCACCCCAAATCCCATTAACATGCCCCAAAATTTCATTAAAATACCCCAAACCCCTAAAAATACCCCAAAATTACCCCTAAACCACCCCCCCCCGCGGACCCCCAAAGCTTCAGCAGCTGTGGGGCCTTCACTGGATGGGCAAAAAGAGGTCAGGGACCCCCGAAACTGCACCCCAAAATAACCAAAAATACCCCTAAAATCATCTGAGACCCCCCAAATCCTCCCTGGGTCCCCTAAATCCCCTCAGAGCCCCCCAGAATCCCCCCGGGCCCTCACCCAGGACGGAGCCCGCCACGATCCCGTAGCCCAGAACTTTGCTCAGGAGGATTTTCAGACACGGAACTGCGGAGGGAGAACAAAGGGGAGGTAATGGGACCCCAAAAATTCCTCAAATTCCGCCCAAAATCCCTAAAAACCCCCCAAAATCAGGATTTCCCCCCCACACACACACACCCAAAACAAAGATGGCGGCGGTGTCGCCTCAGAGCAAAAGCAAAGATGGCGGCACTTCCCTTCCCGCGCCCAAAACCAAGATGGCGGCGCCCGTCACAGTTCCCGCCCGTAACCAACATGGCGGCCGCCCCCACAGCGCTCAGAGGCGCCTCAAAATTCCCCTAAAACCCCCCCGAAAAGCCCCGAAAAGGCCCCGAATCGCCCCCCGAGGCCCCTCCGGCACCATCGAGGAGCTGCAGGCGCAGGAAGAATTGGTCGAAGCAGTGCTCGGGCAGCAGGAACGGGACGAGCCAAGGCCGGAGCGGCTCCATGGCGGCTCCCGCGCTGCGCGGAAAACGGCGGGAAACGCCCCCCGTGCGTCGTGATTGGTTGAGACGCCAAATAATCCCGCCCCCTCAAAGCCCGTCCCGTAATCTGATTGGGTAAAAGCCAGTAGAGCCCTGCCAATCAATATCTGCGCCGAACTGCGATTAGTCAGTATTTTATTGCGCAAGGCGATTGGCTGAGTGGGCGTAAAGCCCCGCCCTCCCGCGGGCGCGGCGAGCTGCGATTGGCCGGCTCTTTATTATTGCCGATAAAGTTTAAAGTCCCTCCGAATGCCACAGAAATCCATCAAATTCACCCTAAAATCCCCCCAAACCCTCCCTTAAAGCCTCAAATGTAGGTCCCCAGCACAAATTAAAACGGTCTTGAATGTTTCGACTTGGGGGGGGGGGGAATCCAGGAAGGTCCGGGCCCCTAATTTGAGGGAATTTCTGAGATTTGGGGGAGCCAAGACCAGATCTCGGGGTTTTAGGGCGTTGAAGCCGCCTTTTGGGTGCTTCAGAGGGAGCCTGAGGTGCCACAGCGATTCTGGGCTGCTCAGCCCCTCCAGAACGAACCCTTGGGGGGCCCCAACACCCAAATTTCGGGGCTCGAGAAAACCCAAAATCCGCTTCTCCGCCTCTTCCCTCTGCGCATGCGCGAGGCCGCCGCGTTCCCGTGCGCGCACTCGTCCGTCCCCCCCCGGGCGCAGGCGCAGAAGCGGCGGGGGCGGGGGCGGCGCATGCGCGCTGCGCCTCCCTCCTCCCCTCCCTCCCCCAAGATGGCGCCGCCCATGGCGGCCGCCGCCGCTTCCCTCTCCCTCCTCCTCCTCCTCCTCCGCCGCCGCCGCCGCCGCCGCCGCCGCCGCCTCGCCCTCCTGCACCGCCTGCGCCTCCTCCTCCTCCTCCGCCGCCGCCGCCTGTCCGCGCTCCGCCTCGCCTTCCTGCCGCCGCGCTCGGCCGCGCAGGCCCCGCCGTGGCGCCGCCGGGGCCGCGTGTGGAGCCGCTGCCGCAGCTCCGCCTTCTGGGCCACGGTGCGGGAGAAGGCGCTGGGCGGCCGCGAGTGGAGCGAGCGCTTCCGCCTGCGCCCGGACACCTTCGACGCGCTGGTGTCGCGACTGAGGGCGGCTATCGGGCGGCGCGACACCGCCATGCGCCGCGCGGTGCCGGCCGAGGTGCGCCTGGCGCTCACCCTGTGGCGCCTCGGCGCCGTCACCGAGTACCGGGCGCTCGAGGCCACCTTCGGCGTGTCCCGGAGCTCCGTCTGCAAAATCCTGCGCGACGTCTGCGGAGCCGTGGTGGGGATTTTGGGAGCCCCCGAGGAAGAGGAGGAGGAGGAGGAGGATGGGGAGGAAGGGCTGGGCCCGAAGCTGCACCTGCCGAGGGATCCGGCGCGGAGCCGGAGCTGGGGCGGGGACTGGGGGGAGGATTTGGGGCCGGGATTCCAAATCCCGGCGGATCCCGGCTGGAGTTTCCCGGTCCCGGCGGGTCCCGGCCCGGAATTCCAGGTTCCGGCGGATCTGGGTGGGGATGAGCGGATCCCGAGGAATTCCGGCTCGAGGCCCCACGTGGCGGCAGATTCGGGGCCAGGTTCCCGAATCCCGGCGGATTCCGGGCCGAAATCGCAGATCCCAAAGGGTTCCAGCTCGGAATTACAAAATCCGGCGGATTCCGGCCCAAAACCCCAAGTCCCGGCGGGTTCGGGGTCGAAGTCGCGAATCCCGGTGGGTTTGGAGGGGGAGGAGCGGATCCCGGTGGATTCCGGCCCGAATTTCCCGATCCCGGCGGATTTCGGCTCCAGGCGCCAAATCCCGCTCCCGGAAAGTTCCAGGAGGAGCAGCAGGAAAAGCAAAATCCCGGCGGGAAACGCCCGGAAAACCCCAAAACCGCCGAATTCCGGCCGGGAAACCCCAGGAGACTCCGGACGACCCCGAATCCCGGTGGGAAACGAGGGGAACCCGCGAATCCCGGCGGAAGACTCTGGAAAGCCCCAGATCCTGAGGGAAAACCTGGGGAAGTCCCAAACCCTGCTGGAAAACGCGGGAAAGACCGAAATCCCGGCCGGAAATCCCGGAAGATGCCAAATCCCAGCGGGAAGCTCGGGAGCGGCCCCGACCCTGCCGGGAAACGTGGGGAACCCCCAGATTCCCTTGGGGAACCCCCAAAATCCCTCGGGAAACTCCGAAATTCCCTCGGGGAACTCCGCAAACCCTCAGACCCTGCCGGGGGACCGGGGAAACGCCCGGCTTCCATCCCAAGACCCCCAAAGTGCCGAAACCCCCGCGGAGAACTCCCGAGCCCCCCAAATTCCATCCGCAAGCTCCGGAAAGCCCCGGAGTCCTCCAGAGAACCGCAGGAGCCGGGGGATCCCGCGGGAGAGCTCCCGAAGCGCCCGAATCCCGCCGGAGAACGCCGCGGTGCCGCCGCAGTCACTCCCGGAATCATTCCCGCAATCATTCCCGCAGTCACTCCCTCAATCATTCCCGGAACCATTCCCGGAACCATTCCCGGACTCGTGGCCGCTCCCTCGCCTCGCCGGGGTCCTGGCGCGCCTGCGGATCCCCATCCGCGCGCCGCCCTCCGCTCCCCGCGGCGCCTATCGCGACAGGAGCGGCGGCGGCGGCGGGGCCGAGTCGCGACACGCGCTGACGCTGCAGGCCACGGTGGATTCCCGCGGCTGCCTCTGGAACGTGGAGTTCCAGGCGCCCGGCACCAAGCTCCGGCACTCCGCGCTCTTCCGCCGCCTCCAGCGCCGCTCCCGCGGGGCCCCCGCCGGGATCCCCCCTTATTTCCTGGGCACCCCCCGGGACCCGCTGCTGCCCTGGCTGCTGCGCCCGTTCGCGCCGGGCGAGGGCCGGGCCGAGGGGGGCGAGCTGGCGGTGGGCGAGGGTCGCTTCAACCGGGGCGCGGCGCGGGCGGCGCGGGGGGCGCGGGCGGCGCTGCGGAGGCTCCGGGGCCGCTGGCGCTGCCTGGGCGAGCGCAACGACACCGAGCTGCGCTTCCTGCCCACGCTGCTGCTCAGCTGCGTCCTCCTGCACAACCTCTGCCAGCGCCGCGGAGACCCCCTGCCCCCCGGGCAGGGCGGAGAAGCCGGCCCGGAGAGCCCCGAGGGCGGCGGGAGCGGCCCCGAGCAGGAGGAGGAGGAGGAGCAGGAGGAGGAGGAGGAGGAGGAGGAGGAAGGCAGGAGGGTGAGGGCGGCCGTGGCGGCGGCGCTGGAGGGGTGAGAAGGCAACGTTTTGGTGGGGACGGAGGGTCCGGCAGGGAAATTTGGGGGGTCGGGAGTGAAGTTTGGGTGATTTGGGGGTCCGGGAGGGAAATTTGAGGGGTCGGGAGCGGAATTCGGGGGATTTTGGGGGTCCAGGAGCAAAATTTGGGAACTTTGGGGGTCCAGGAGCGAAATTTGGGAACTTTGGGGGTCCAGGAGCGAAATTTGGGGCATCAGGAGCAAAATGCGGGGCATCTTGGGGGTCCAGGAGCAATATTTGGGTGATTTTGGGGGGTCAGGAGTGAATTTTGGGTGATTCGGGGATCCAGGAGCGAAATTTGGAGGGTCGGGAGTGAAATTTGGTGATTTGGGGGGGTCCAGGAGTGAAATTTGGGGGCTCAGGAGAGGAATTCGGGGGATTTTGGGGTTCCAGGAGCAAAACTCAGAGGGTCAGGAGCGAAATTTGGGGGCTCAGGAGCGAAATTTAGGGGGTCTGGAGTGAAATTTGGGTGATTTTTGGAGTCCAGGAGTAAAATTTGGGGGGTCAGGAGCGGAATTCGGGGGATTTTGGGGGTCCAGGAGCAAAATTTGGGAACTCTGGGGGTCCAGGAGCGAAATTTGGGGGTTTGGGGATCCAGGAGTGAAATTTGGGTGATTTGGGGTGTCAAGAGCAAAATTTGGGGGGTCAGGAGCGAAAATTGGGGGATTTGGGGGTCAGGAGCGAAATTCGGGGGGTTTTGGGGTCCAGGAGCGAAATTTGGGGGATTTGGGGAGTTCAGGAGAGAAATTTGGGGATTTTGGGGGTCCAGGAGAGAAATTTGGGGGAATTTTGGGGTCTCAGGGGGTTTTTAACCCAATCTGGGGGGGGCTCAGGACCCAAATTCGGGCTCTAAAAGCCCCAAATCCGCAGGAAATGGCCCCAAAATTCCCCCCTCCCCCCTTCCTTTCCCCAATCCCAAATAAATTCCGTGGAATTTGTCCCAAAATCGCTTTTATTCCAATAAATAAACGTTACAAAAGGGGGGCGGGGGAGGGGGGGGGGGGAGGGGCGGGTGTGAGACCCCCAAAAAGCGACGTTTATCCAAAAAAACCCCAAAATTCCCGAAAAAAAATGACCTCTAAAAAAAGCAAAAAAAGGGGAAAAAAGGGGGTGGGGGAGGGGCTTTTCCCCGTCCCCCCAAAAAGTGACTTTGACCCTAAAAAAAGGGGAATAAAACGGAGGAAAAGGGGGTGGGGGAGGGGCGGGGTTGAACCCCCCCCAAAAGTCCCAAAATTCATAAAAATTCCATAAAAAATGGGGGTGGGGGAGGGGCAGGTTCGGAGCCCTTCTGAAAGTGACGATTTTTGGGAATAAAACCCTAAAATTGACCTAAAAAAAATTGGGAAGAAAAGGGGGGAAAAAAGGGGAGTGGGGGGAGGGGAAGGTGGGGATAAAAAAACCCCCAAAAATCTGGAGAAATTCCCAAAAAAAAAGGCGGAAAAAATGAGGGAAAAGGGGGGGAAAATGGGAGCGGGGGAGGGGCGATAACGAAACCACCCCTGAAATTCATAAAAATGACCCGAAAAAAGCAGAAATTTGGGAAAAATGGGGAAAAAATTGGGGAAAGAGGAGTGGGGGAGGGGCAGAGGTGAAACCAACCCTAAAAATGGTTAAAAAACGCCCAAAAGTGACCCTAAAAAAGTGAGGGAAATGGGAAAAAATGGGGGGAAAAGGGAAAAAAGGGTGGGGGGAGGGGCAGGGATGAGACCGGCCCCTAAAAATCCTTTAAAAGGGTCCATAAAAAGGCCCAAAAATCGGGGAAAAAGGGGAAAATGGTGAAAGGGAAAAAATGTAAAAAAAAAAGGGGAAAAAGGAGGGAAAAAAAAGGAAAAAAAAGGGGAAAAAAGGGAAAAAACAACGGAAAAAAGAGATAAAAATGAAGAAAAAGGAAAAATAATGGAAAAAAGAAAAAAAAATTTTTAAAAATTAATAAAAGGAAAAAAGGAGAATGAAAGTGAAAAAAAATTTTAAAAAACAAAAGAAAGGAAAAAAGGGGAGAAAAGTTTAAAAAACAGGGGAAAATTGAAAAAAATTTAAAAAAGAAGGGGTAAAGGGAAAAAAAAAGGGATAAAAATGCAAAATGAAAGGGAAAAAAATGGAAAAAAACTGAAAAAAAAACCAGGAAAAAAAGGGAAAAAAGGGAAAAATATTTTAAAAAGTGAAAAAAAAATTTAAAAAGGGGAAAAAGGGAAAAAATGAAAAAAAAATTAAAAAAAGGGGAAAAAGGGAAAAAAAAGGATAAAAATGCAAAATAAAAGGGAAAAGAATGGAAAAAAGCTGAAAAAAAAAACGGGGAAAAAAAAGGGAAAAATGGAAAAAAGGGAAAAACATTTTAAAAAGTGAAAAAATTTTAAAAAGGGAAAAATGGAAAAAATGATAAAAAAGAAAAAGATAAAAATGATAAAAATGAAAAAAAAAGATAAAAATGAAAAAAATGAAAAAAATTTATAAAAAATGAAAAAAAAATTATAAAAAATGAAAAAAATTATTAAAAATGAAAAAAAAATTTTAAAAAATTAAAAAACCCCCTAAAAAATAGGGAAAAAAAGGGGAAGAAAAGGAGAAAAAAATGGGAAAAAAAGGGGGAAAAAAAGGGAAAAAATGGGAAAAAATGGGAAAAAAGGGGGAAAAAGATGGGAAAAAAAGGGGGAAAAAATGGGAAAAAAAGGGGGAAAAAATGGGAAAAAAAGGGGGAAAAAAAGGGAAAAAATGAGAAAAAAAGGGGGAAAAAATGGGAAAAAATGGGAAAAAAGGGGGAAAAATTGGGAAAAAAGGGGAAAAAAAGGGGAAAACATTGGGAAAAAAGGGGAAAAAAGGGGAAAGGGGGGAGGGGCGCCCCTCCCCCACCCCCAGCCCCTCCCCCTCAGATGAGGTCGGCCACGTTGAGCGGCATCTCCTCGATGGCCGTGTTGTAGAAGGTCTCGATGTCGCGCAGCGTCCGCTTGTCCTCCTCGGTGACCATGTTGATGGCCACGCCCTTGCGGCCAAAGCGGCCACCGCGGCCGATCCTGGGCCAGCGGGGGAGGGGGGGAGGCGAGGAGGGGAAATGCAGAAGGGAACCATGAAACAGGGGAAAAAAAAGGGATGGAAAAAGGGGAGGGAGGGGAGGGAAAAGAGAAAAAAAAAGGAAAAAGAGAAGAGAAAAAAATACAAAATAGAAATTAAGAAAGGATAAAAAAAGAGAAGAAAAAAGGGAAGGGAAGGGAAAAGAGGAAAGGAAAAAAAAAGAAAAGAAAAAAAAATTAAAAAAAAAAGAAAAAAATGAAGAAAAGAAGAAAAAAGAAAAGAAAAAAGAAAAAAAATAAAAAGAAAAAAAAGAAAAAAAAAGAGAAAAGAGAAGAAAAAAGAACAAAAGAAATTAAAGAAAAGAAAAGAGAAAAGAAAAAATACAAAATAAAAAATTAAAAAGGATAAAAAAGAGAAGAAAAAAGGGAAGGGAAGGGAAAAGAGGAAAGAAAAAAAAAGAAAAGAAAAAAAAATTAAAAAAAAGAAAAAATGAAGAAAAGAAGAAAAAAGAAAAGAAAAAAAATAAAATAAAAAGAAAAAAAAGAAAAAAGAAAAAAAAAGAGAAAAGAGAAGAAAAAAGAACAAAAGAAATTAAAGAAAAGAAAAGAGAAAAGAAAAAATACAAAATAAAAAATTAAAAAGGATAAAAAAGAGAAGAAAAAAGGGAAGGGAAGGGAAAAGAGGAAAGAAAAAAAAAAAGAAAATTTTTAAAAAAAGAAAAAAAAGAAGAAAAGAGAAGAAAAAAGAAAAGAAAAAAGAAAAAAGAGAAAAAAAGAAAAAATAAAAAAAAGAAAAAAGAACAAAAGAAATTAAAAAAAAGAAAAGAAAAAAAAAGAGGAAAAAAAGAGAAAAGAAAAAAATACAAAATGAAAAATTAAAAAGGAAAAAAAACAGAAGGAAAAAGGGAAGGGAAGGGGAGGGGAGGGAAAAGAGGAAAGAAAAGAAAAAAGAGAAAGGAAAACAAAAAAATAAAAAAAAATTAAAAAAAGAAAAAAGAGAAGAAAAAAGAAAATAAAAGAGAAAAAAGAGAAAAGAAAAAAAAAAAATAAAAAAAAAAAGAAAAACCCATTTTCTCCCCAAAACCCGGGGAGGATTTCCTTGCCCCTCCCCCTCTCCCAGTGCTCCTCCCCCACCCCCACTGCCCCTCCCCCACTCCGTTAAAATCCCATTTTTCCCCCATTTTCTCCCCAAAACCCAGGGAGGTTTTTCTTGCCCCTCTCCCAGCCCGCTGACCGCCCCTCCCCCACTCCACTAAAATCCCATTTTTTCCTCATTTCCTCCCCAAAACCTGAGGAAGTTTTTTTGCCCCTCCCCCTCTCCCGCTGCCCCTCCCCCACCCCCGCTGACCGCCCCTCCCCCACTCCGTTAAAATCCCATTTTTTCCCCATTGATGGCCCAAAACCTGAGGAAGTTTTTTTGCCCCTCCCCCTCTCTGGTGCCCCTCCCCCTCTCCCGCCGCCCCTCCCCCTCTCAGGTGCCCCTCCCCCCTCTCCCGCCGCCCCTCCCCCGCACCGGTGGATGTAGTTCTCGCGGTTGGTCGGGAGGTCGTAGTTGATGACCAGTGACACCTGCTGGACATCGATGCCACGGGCCTGGGGGGGAGGGGCGGTCAGCGGGGAGGGGGAGGGGCGGCGGGGAGGGGGAGGGGCAAGGAAAACCCTCCGGGTTTTGGGGAGAAAATGGCGGAAAAAATGGGATTTTAATGGAGTGGGGGAGGGGCAGCGGAGGGGGAGGGGCACTGGGGGAGGGGCATTCGGAGAGGGGGAGGGGCACCAGAGAGGGGGAGGGGCAAGAAAACCCCCCCGGGATTTGGGGAGAAAATGGGGAAAAAGTGGGATTTTAACGGAGTGGGGGAGGGGCAGCGGAGGGGGGGAGGGGCACCAGAGAGGGGGAGGGGCAAGGAAAACCTCCCCGGGGTTTTGGGGAGAAAATGGCGGAAAAATGGGATTTTAATGGAGTGGGGGAGGGGCAGCGGAGGGGGAGGGGCACCAGAGAGGGGGAGGGGCAAGGAAAACTCCCCGGGTTTTGGGGAGAAAATGGGATTTTAATGGAGTGGGGGAGGGGTGGTCACCAGGGGTGGGGGAGGGGCAGCGGGGAGGGGGAGGGGCAAGGAAAACTCCCCGGGTTTTGGGCCATAAATGGGGAAAAAATGGGATTTTAACGGAGTGGGGGAGGGGCACCAGGGAGGGGGAGGGGCAAGAAAACACCCCCGGGTTTTGGGGAAAAAATGGGATTTTAATGGAGTGGGGGAGGGGCAGGAGGGAAAATCCCCGAATTTTAAAGGATTTGGGGTTAAATTTGGGTTCAAAGAGGGGAAAAAAAGGGATTTTAAGGAGTGGGGGAGGGGAAAAATCTCAAATTTTAGGGAGGAATTTTGGGGAGAAGAGGAACTGGAAAGGGGTGGGGGAGGGGCCGGGTTTGGGTGGGGAATCCCTGGAATTTTGGGGCTTTTTTCCGGAGTTTTGGGGCAGGACTTTTGATGAGGTGGGGGAGGGGCCCAGGGCCTCAAATTTGGGTGGAAATCCCTGGGATTTGGGTGGGGTTTTTTTTTGGTTTTTTTTGGGAAATTGGGGCGGGATTTTCTCCCGGGGTGGGGGTGGGGGAGGGGCGGGCGCTGACCAGGAGGTCGGTGGTGATCAGGACCCGGCTGGATCCCGACCGGAATTCCCGCATGATGACGTCACGCTCCTTCTGGTCCATGTCCCCGTGCTGGGGCGGGGGGAGGGGCGGGCTCAGCGCTGGCCCCTCCCCCCCCCCCTTCCAAACCCCCAAATTCCAGCCCCAGGACACCCCAAATTTCGGGATTTCTTCCCCCCCACCTCCCCTTGCCCCTCCCCCACTCTCAGGCCCCTCCCCCACCCCCCAAACCCCCATTTTTTTCCCCCTCCAAATTCCCCTTTTTTTCCCCCGTTTTTTCCATAATCCTCCCCAAAATTTCATGCTCGGCCCCTCCCCCACCCGTGAGAAAATCCCACATCAATTTCCCAAAAAAAAAACCCCCCACCCAAATCCCAGGGATTTCCCCCCAAAACTCAAAGCTCCGAGCCCCTCCCCCACCCCCTCAAAACTGATGCCCCAAAATCCCTGAAAAAAAAAAAACAACAAAACCCCCAAAATTGCAGCGATTCCCCCCAAACTGAAGCCCCTCCCCCACCCCGCGCCCCTCCTCCACCCCCTCAAAACTGATGCCCCAAAATCCCTGAAAAAAAAAAAAAACCAAAACCCCCAAAACTGCAGCGATTCCCGCCAAATTCAAGCCCCTCCCCCACCCCCTCAAAATTGATGCGTAAAAACCCCCCAGAAACGCCTGGAAAAAAAAACCCCAAAACCCCCCAAAACTGCAGCGATCCCCCCCCAAACTGAAGCCCCTCCCCCACCCCCTCAAAACTGATGCCCCAAAATCCCTGGAAAAAAAAAAACAACCCCAAAACTGCAGCGATTCCCCCCAAACTGAAGCCCCGCGCCCCTCCCCCACCCCCTCAAAACGCCTTAAAAATCCCCAAAAAACGCCTGGAAAAAAAAACACCCCAAAACCGCAGCGATTCCCCCCCCAAACTCGAAGCCCCCCCGGCCCCTCCCCCCGCCCCTGGAGGACCCCGATTTCCCCGGATTTGGCCCCAGAAGCGGGGCCGCGCCCCTCCCCCACCATGGCGGAGACGGTGAAGTCGCGCGCGTGCATCTTCTCCGTCAGCCAGTCCACCTTGCGGCGCGTGTTGATGAAGATGACGGCCTGCGTGATGGTCAGCGTCTCGTACAGGTCACACAGCGTGTCCAGCTTCCACTCCTGGCCGGAGAGGGACCACTGAGTGACCCTGAGTGGCCACTGAGTGACCACTGACCAGTGAGTGACCAGTACAGAGTCACAACCCAGCAATAAAGGGGCCCAAAACGGAGCCAGGAGTGACCCCCAGGTCACACAGCGTGTCCAGCTTCCACTCCTGGCCGGAGAGGGACCAGTGAGTGACCCTGAGTGGCCACTGAGTGACCCTGAGTGGCCACTGAGTGACTACTGACCAGTGAGTGACCAGTACAGAGCCAACACTGAGCAACAAAAGAGCAAAAATGGACCCAAAACGGAGCCAGGAGCGACCCCCAGGTCACACAGCGTGTCCAGCTTCCACTCCTGGCCAGAGAGGGACCAGTGAGTGGCCACTGAGTGACCCTGAGTGACCACTGACCAGTGAGTGACCAGTGAGCGACCAGTACAGAGCCACAACCCAGCAATAAAGGGGCCCAAAACGGAGCCAGGAGTGACCCCCAGGTCACACAGCGTGTCCAGCTTCCACTCCTGGCCAGAGAGTGACCACTGAGTGACCCTGAGTGGCCACTGAGTGACCCTGAGTGACCACTGAGTGGCCACTGACCAGTGAGTGACCAGTACAGAGTCACAACCCAGCAATAAAGGGGCCCAAAACGGAGCCAGGAGCGACCCCCAGGTCACACAGCGTGTCCAGCTTCCACTCCTGGCCAGAGAGTGACCGCTGAGTGACCCTGAGTGGCCACTGAGTGACCACTGACCAGTGAGTGACCAGTGACTGACCAGTACAGAGCCACAACCCAGCAATAAAAGGGCAAAAATGGACCCAAAACGGAGCCAGGAGCGACCCCCAGGTCACACAGCGTGTCCAGCTTCCACTCCTGGCCGGAGAGTGACCAGTGAGTGACCCTGAGTGGCCACTGAGTGACCGCTGAGTGGCCACTGAGTGACCCTGAGTGACCACTGACCAGTGAGTGACCACTGAGTGACCACTGAGTGACCCTGAGTGGCCACTGAGTGACCCCTGAGTGACCACTGACCAGTGAGTGACCACTGAGTGACCACTGAGTGACCCTGAGTGGCCACTGAGTGACCCCTGAGTGACCACTGACCAGTGAGTGACCACTGAGTGACCACTGAGTGACCCTGAGTGGCCACTGAGTGACCCCTGAGTGACCACTGACCAGTGAGTGACCCTGAGTGACCCTGAGTGACCACTGAGTGACCACTGACCAGTGAGTGACCAGTACAGAGCCACAACCCAGCAATAAAGGGGCCCAAAACGGAGCCAGGAGCGACCCCCAGGTCACACAGCGTGTCCAGCTTCCACTCCTGGCTGGAGAGTGACCAGTGAGTGACCGCTGAGTGGCCACTGAGTGACCACTGACCAGTGAGTGACCAGTGAGTGACCCTGAGTGGCCACTGAGTGACCCTGAGTGACCACTGACCAGTGAGTGACCAGTACAGAGTCACAACCCAGCAATAAAGGGACCCAAAACGGAGCCAGGAGTGACCCCCAGGTCACACAGCGTGTCCAGCTTCCACTCCTGGCCGGAGAGTGACCGCTGAGTGACCACTGAGTGACCCTGAGTGACCACTGAGTGACCCTGAGTGGCCACTGACCAGTGAGTGACCACTGAGTGACCACTGAGTGACCCTGAGTGGCCACTGAGTGACCACTGAGTGACCCTGAGTGACCACTGAGTGACCCTGAGTGGCCACTGAGTGACCGCTGAGTGACCACTGAGTGACCCTGAGTGACCACTGAGTGACCCTGAGTGGCCACTGAGTGACCACTGAGTGACCCCTGAGTGGCCACTGACCCCTGAGTGACCCCTGAGTGACCCCTGAGTGGCCACTGACCAACAGTGACCAGCAGCAATCCTGAACTGACCAATCCAATCCACGGCCAAGAAGTGCCCCAGCCGTGGCCGGAGAATGACCCACAACTGACCCAGCACTGAGCCCTGAGTGACCAACAGTGGCCAGCAGTGGCCAACAGTGACCAGCAGTGACCAGCAGTGACCAGCAGTGACCAACAGTGGCCAACAGTGACCAACAGTGACCAGCAGTGACCAGCAGTGACCAACAGTGGCCAACAGTGACCAACAGTGACCAGCAGTGACCAGCAGTGACCAGCAGTGACCAACAGTGGCCAACAGTGACCAACAGTGACCAACAGTGACCAACAGTGGCCAACAGTGACCAGCAGTGACCAACAGTGACCAGCAGTGACCAGCAGTGACCAGCAGTGACCAACAGTGGCCAACAGTGACCAACAGTGACCAACAGTGACCAACAGTGGCCAACAGTGACCAGCAGTGGCCAACAGTGACCAGCAGTGACCAGCAGTGACCAGCAGTGGCCAACAGTGACCAACAGTGGCCAACAGTGACCAGCAGTGACCAGCAGTGACCAACAGTGGCCAACAGTGACCAGCAGTGACCAGCAGTGACCAACAGTGGCCAACAGTGGCCAACAGTGACCAGCAGTGACCAGCAGTGGCCAACAGTGACCAACAGTGGCCAACAGTGACCAGCAGTGGCCAACAGTGACCAACAGTGACCAACAGTGGCCAACAGTGGCCAACAGTGGCCAACAGTGACCAGCAGTGACCAGCAGTGACCACAACTGACCCCAAACTGACCGGAAGTGACCCAGAACTGACCCCAAACTGACCCAGAGGGACCAGAACTGACCCCAAACTGACCACACCTGACCCCAAATGACCACACCTGACCCCAAACCGCCCCTCCCCCGCCGGCCCTGTCCCCCCCGCTCAGGGGCCGTTCCCACGGGGGGAGGGGCAGCCCATGGTCCGGGGGGGTCACTCTGGCATGGGGTCACTGCGGGGGGGCCACGGGGCCACCCCACAAATCCTGAGACCATGCGGGGGTGGGGGAGGGCTCTGACCCCAAACTGCCCCAAAACACCCCAAAACTGACCTGAAGTACCCCAGAATGACCCCAAACTGACCTGGAATGCCCCAAACCCGGCCCCAAAACCCCCCAACCCCAACCCCAGACGCGACTTCAACCAATCCCGATCTCCTGAGCCGCCCCAAATCCCCCAAATCTGCCCCTAAATCCACCCCAAATTTCCCCAAATCCCCCAAATCCAACCAAAACCACCCCAAATCCCCTCCAAAATCCCCTAAATCCACCCCAAATCCCCAAAATCCACCCCAGATGCCTCAAATCCAACCAAAACCACCCCAAATCCCCCAAATCTGCCCCAAAATCCCCTAAATCCACCTCAAATCACCTCAAATCCACCCCAAATCCCCAAAATCTGCCCAAAAATCCCCTAAATCCACCCCAAATCCAACCAAGACCACCCCAAACCACCCCAAATCTGCCCCAAAATCCCCTAAATCCACCCTAAACCCTCCAAATCTGCCCCAAAATCCCCCAAATCCACCCCAGACACCTCAAATCCAACCAAAACCACCCCAAATCTGCCCTAAAATCCCCTAAATCCATCCCAGACCCTTCAAATCCAACCAAAACCACCCCAAATCCCCCAAATCTGCCCCAAAATCCCCTAAATCCACCCCAAACTCCCCAAATCTCCCCCCAAAATCCCCCAAATCCACCTCAAATCCACCCCAAACCACCTCAAATCCACCCCAAACCCCCCAAATCTGCCCTAAAATCCCCTAAATCCACCCCAAACCACCTCAAATCCACCCCAGATCTGCCCTAAATCTGCCCCAAAATCCCCTAAATCCACCCCAAACTCCCCAAATCTCCCCCCAAAATCCCCTAAATCCACCCCAACCCCCCCCAATCTGCCCTAAAATCCCCTAAATCCACCCCAGACCCCTCAAATCCAACCAAAACCACTCCAGATCACCCTAAATCTGCCCCCAAAATCCCCTAAATCCACCCCAAATCCACCCCAAATCACCTCAAATCCACCCCAGATCTGCCCTAAATCTGCCCCAAAATCCCCTAAATCCACCCCAAACCCCCCAAATCTGCCCTAAAACCCCCTAAATCCACCCCAAATCCACCCTAGACCCTTCCAATCCAACCAAAACCCACCCCAGATCACCCTAAATCCGCCCCTAAATCCACCCCAAACCACCCCAAACCCACCCAAATCCCCCCCAAGGCCCCGATGACGCCCCCAGACCCCCCCCAGGACCCCCCACCCCGCCGCGGGCAGCCCCAGGCCCCACCTCCCTCTCGACGTTGATGTAGAACTGCCGGATCCCCTCCAGCGTCAGCTCCTCCTTCTTCACCAGGATCCGGATCGGGTCCCTCATGAACTTCTTGGTCACCTCCAGCACGTCCAGCGGCATCGTGGCCGACAGCAGCACCACCTGCGGGGCCGGAGCGGGGTCAGCGCCCCGAGAAACGGGGCGGGGACCCCAAAAAACGGGTTTGGGACCCCAAAAAACGGGTTTGGGACCCCAAAAAACCCCCGGGAGCGCCCTCGGGAAGAGGGAAAAGGCGCCAGGAATCGCCCCAGAAAATCCCTCAGGGACCCCCCAAAAGGGCAGAGGAATGGCCTAAAATGGGGTTTGGAGCCCAAAAAATGGGGAAGGGACCCCAAAAAATGGGTTTGGGAGCCCGAAAAATGGGTTTGGGAGCCCAAAAAACCCCCAGGAGCCCAAGAAAACCCCCGGGAGCGCCCTCGGGAAGAGGGAAAAGGCGCCAGGAATCGCCCCAGAAAATGGGGAAGGGACCCTAAAAAATGAGGAAGGGACCCCAAAAATGGGAAAGGGACCCTGAAAATGGGGAAGGAATCCCGAAAATGGGGAAGGGACCCTGAAAATGGGGAAGGAATCCCGAAAATGGGGAAGGGACCCCGAAAATGGGGAAGGGACCCCGAAAATGGGGAAGGGATCCTGAAAATGGGGAAGGGACCCCAAAAATGGGGAAGGGACCACAAAAAATGGGGAAGGGACCCCAAAAATGGGGAAGGGACCACAAAAAATGGGGAAGGGACCATAAAAAATGGGGAAGGGATCCCGAAAATGGGGAAGGGACCCCAAAAATGGGGAAGGGACCCCAAAAATGGGGAAGGGACCACAAAAAATGGGGAAGGGACCCCAAAAATGGGGAAGGGACCACAAAAAATGGGGAAGGGACCACAAAAAATGGGGAAGGGATCCCGAAAATGGGGAAGGGACCCCAAAAATGGGGAAGGGACCCCAAAAAAGGGGTTTGGGACCCCAAAAAAGCCCCAAATCCCACCCTGGAAACCCCAAAATCTACCAGGAAACCCCAAAATCTGAGGTGGGTACCCCTAAAATCCACCCCAGCCCCACCTGTGGGGCCGGACACCCCAAAAATGGGGTCAGAACCCCAAAAAATGGGCAAAACCCCCCCCAAAAAATTGGCTCAGGACCTCAAGAAATGGGAAAGGGACCCCAAAAAGCCCAGAATTAACCCCAAAACCCCTAAAACTGACAAGGGACCCCCTAAAAACGAGGTCATGGCGCCTAAAAAGGGGTCGGGACCCCCAAAAACCTCACAGGAAACCCCAATTTCGGCCAAGGACCCCCGAAATGGGTCAAAAACCCCCCAAAACGGGGTCAGGACCCCAAAAATCCCCCAAACCACCCCAAAATTCTGACCAGGGATCCCCTAAAACCGACCAAAGGCTTCCTAAAATTAATTAGGGAGCCCAAAAACCGGGATTGGGACCCCAAAATTGGACTCAGGAGCCCAAAATTCCCCCCAAGCCCCCCCCAGGAAATCCCAAAATCCCCCAGGGACCCCCAAAATTCCCCCAGGGACCCCAAACCTCTCCCCAAAAGCAAAAAGGAGCCCAAAAATGGAGCCAGGAGACCCCAAATCCCTCCCAAAATCCCGGAATTTCACCCCAAATCCTCTTTAGGGCCCCCCCCCCGGAACTTCCAGAGACCCTGAATTCCCCCAGGGAACCCCAAAACCTCCCTGAAAATTCCCAAAAAACCTCCCCAGAACCCCCTGAATTCCCCAAAATCCCCCCAAAAATCCCCCCAAAATTCCCATGGGATATTCCAGGAACCCCAACCCCCCTTTAGGAGCCCCCAAGCCCTCCCAAAATCCCCAAAAAATCCCAAAAATCCCCCCCAAATCCTCCAAAAACTCCTCAACTCCTCCAACCCCCCCCCCCACGCTTAAAATCCCAAAAAAAAACCAAAATTCCCCCCACCAAAAACCCCAAAATTCAATTTAAAAAAACCCAAAATTTAATTTAAAAACCCCAAAACTCCCATGGGATATTCCAGGAACCCCAAACCCCCCCCAAATTCCCAAAAAAAACCCCAAAATTCCCCCAAAAACCCCCCAAAAATCCCAAAAAACCCCCCAAAATTCCCCAAAAAATCCCCAAAATTCCCCCAAACCGCCCCGTACCCACCGCGGCCGCCAGGGGGCGCTGTGCGCACGCCGCCCCTCTTTGGGTTTTTTTTGTGTTTTTTGGGTTTTTTTTGGTGCGAATTCCTCGAGTTTCGGGTCTTTTTTTTGGGGTTTTTTTCTTTGGGATTTTTTTGGGGGGAATTTTGGGGTGATTTGGGGCCCCCCCACCTGCGTGTTCCCGCTCAGCTTCTGGAAGATGTCGTAGATTTGGTCCTTGAAGCCGCGGCTCAGCATCTCGTCCGCCTCGTCCAGCACGAACATCTTGATGAATTTTGGGGCTAAAAAAGGGGATTTTGGGCAATTCCCGCGGTTTCAGGGGGGTCCCCAGGGCGTCGGGGGTGGGGCTGAGAGGATTTGGGGGTTTTTTTTTGGGTTGTTTTGGGTTTTTTGGGGTTTTTTTTAGGGGGAGTTTGGGGATTCCCAGGGACGGGAAATGGGGATTTCAAGGGAATCTTTGGAGGGATTTTGGGGGAATTTTGGGGGATTTTGGGGTTTCCAGTGGGAACCTGGAGGGGCTGGGTCGTTTTTGGGGTGGTTTGGGGGATTTTGGGTCTTCCCAGGATGAAGTTTTGCGTTCCCAGGGAAATTTCGGGGTTCCCAGGGTGGATTTGAGGGCATTTTGGGTGATTTTCGGGTTTTTTGGGGTTCCCAGGTTGGATTCGGGGAAATTCTGGGGCAAATTTGGGGTTTTTGGGGGTTCCCAGGTTGGATTTTGGGTGATTTTTTTGTTTTTTGGGGTTCCCAGGCTGGATTTGGGGCAATTTTGGGTGATTTTGGGGGATCCCAGGCTGGATTTGGGGGGATTTTGGGGTTTTTTGGGGGTTCCCAGGCTGGATTTGGGGGGATTTCGGGGGGATTTTGGGTTCCCAGGCTGGATTTGGGGTGATTTTTTTGTTTTTTGGGGTTCCCAGGCTGGATTTGGGGGGATTTTGGGGTTTTTGGGGGTTCCCAGGCTGGATGTGGGGGGATTTTGGGGTGATTTTGGGGTGATTTGGGGGGTTTTTGGGGGTTCCCAGGCTGGATTTGGGGGGATTTTGGGGTTCCCAGGCTGGATTTGGGGCAATTTTGGGTGATTTTGGGGGTTCCCAGGCTGGATTTGGGGTGATTTTGGGGTGATTTCGGGGGTTTTGGGGTTCCCAGGCTGGATTTGGGGTGATTTTGGGGTGATTTTGGGGTTTTTGGGGTTCCCAGGCTGGATTTTGGGGTTATTTTGGGGTTTTTAGGGGTTCCCAGGCTGGATTTGGGGTGATTTTGGGGTGATTTTGGGGTTTTTGGGGGTTCCCAGGCTGGATTTGGGGTGATTTTGGGGTGATTTTGGGGTTTTTGGGGGTTCCCAGGCTGGATTTGGGGGGATTTTGGGGTGATTTTGGGGTTTTTGGGGTGCCCCCTCAGCCCTGGCGCTGATCAGCCCCCGGGGGTTTTGGGGTCCGGGCCGGGCAGGACGCGGGGCCGGGACCCCCCCCCGGGGTCAGGTGACACGCAGCTCATCACGGGGGGGACCCCAAAACTGCCCAAAACTCCCCAAATTCCGGACCCCTCCCAAAATTCCAGACCCCAAAAAAACGGGAAATCCCCAAAAATATTTTAAAAAGGGGGAAAAAAAAACCCCAAAATTGGGATTTTCGAACTAAAAACCCTAAAATTGGGACTCTCACCCCAAATTTGGGACCCCCCACCCCCCAGGGTCAGCTAAGCCAGAAAACCTCCAAAATTTGGGATTTTTGTGAGTGAAAAACACTAAAATTGGGTATTTTGGAGTGGATTTTGGTAAATTTGGGGGGTTTGGGGTGGGTGGTGCCGTTTTTGGGGTGAATTTCGGCGTTTTTGGGGTCACTCACACAGGAATCTGCAGTTCAGCCATCCCAGACCAGATTTCGAGCTGTTTTAACCCATTCTTATCCCATTTTAAAGCAGATTTTACCCACTTTTGGGACCGTTTTACCCCGTTCTGGGGGGTTTTCGGGGTGGCTGGTGCCGTTTTTGGGGTCAATTCCGGGGTTTTTGGGTCACTCACACAGATACCGCCGGTTGAGCCATCCCAGACCTGATTCTGAATCATTTTTATCCCATTTTAAATCAGATTTTACCCAATTTGGGGCCATTTTACCCCGTTCTGGTGGGTTTTCGGGGTGGCTGGTGCCGTTTTTGGGGTGAATTTCAGGGTTTTTGGGGTCACTCACACAGGAATCTGAAGTTCAGTCATCCCAGACCAATTTTGAGCCCTTTTATCCCATTTTTACCCCATTTTAAAGCGGATTTTACCCATTTTGGGGCCATTTTACCCCCTTCTGGAGGGTTTTCGGGCTGGCTGGTGCCATTTTTGGGGTGAATTCTGGCGTTTTTGGGGTCACTCTCACAGGTACCGGCGGTTCAGCCATCCCAGACCTGATTTTGAATCGTTTTTAACCCATTTCAAAGCAGATTTTGCCCATTTTGGCGCCGTTTTACCCCGCTCTGGGGGGTTTTCGGGGTGGCTGGTGCCGTTTTTGGGGTGAATTCCGGCGTTTTGGGGTCACTCACACAGGTACCGCCGGTTGAGCCATCCCAGACCAGATTTTGAATCGTTTTTAACCCATTTCAAAGCAGATTTTGCCCATTTTGGCGCCGTTTTACCCCGCTCTGGGGGGTTTTCGGGGTGGCTGGTGCCGTTTTTGGGGTGAATTCCGGCGTTTTGGGGTCACTCACACAGGTACCGCCGGTTGAGCCATCCCAGACCAGATTTTGAATCGTTTTTAACCCATTTCAAAGCAGATTTTGCCCATTTTGGCGCCGTTTTACCCCGCTCTGGGGGGTTTTCGGGGTGGCTGGTGCCGTTTTTGGGGTGAATTCCGGCGTTTTTGGGGTCACTCACACAGGTACCGCCGGTTGAGCATGTCGAAGACGCGGCCCGGGGTGCCCACGACGACGTGCGGGGCCTCGAGCTGCAGCTTCTGCACCTCGGCGCGGACGTTGGTGCCGCCGATGCAGGCGTGGCACGAGGCCCCCATGTAGTCCCCGAGCGCCATCACCACCTTCTGGATCTGTGACGTCATCGCTGATGTCATCAGCGGGAAGAGCAGCCCGGAAAACCCCGAATCCCAAAATCCCCGGCCCAAAATCCCCCCGGGAACGGTAAAAAACTTTGTTTATAAAAATCCCGCTTTTCAGCCCCAAATCGGCTCCAGAACCCCCCCTGTGGGGAGCTTCCGGGTCTGTGATGTCATTGATGATGTCATCAGCAGGAAGAGGAGCCCGGAAAACCCCGAATCCCAAAATCCCCGGCCCAAAATCCCCCCGGGAACGGTAAAAACCCTGTTCATAAAAATCCCGCTTTTCAGCCCCAAATCGGCTCCAGAACCCCCCCTGTGGGGAGCTTCCGGGTCTGTGATGTCATTGATGATGTCATCAGCAGGAAGAGGAGCCCGGAAAACCCCGAATCCCAAAATCCCCGGCCCAAAATCCCCCCAGGAACGGTAAAAACCCTGTTCATAAAAATCCCGCTTTTCAGCCCCAAATCGGCTCCAGAACCCCCCCTGTGGGGACTTTCTGGATCTGTGACGTCATCAGTGATGTCATCAGCGGGAAGAGCAGCCCGGAAAACCCCGAATCCCAAAATCCCCGGCCCAAAATCCCCCCGGGAATGGTAAAAATCCCCATTGATAAAAATCCCGCTTTTCAGCCCCAAATCGGCTGCGGAACATCATCGGTGACGTCATCGGTGACGTCATCGGCGCCGGGGGTGTGGCCCAGGCATGAACCAGTTCGGCCACTGGTCCGGACTGGGATGAACTGGGAGCCGCTTTGCTCTGCCCCCGCCGGATTCGGGACCGGGGCCAGCGGGGCCCCGCCCTGCCCAGGCGGCGGGGAACTGGGACGGACTGGGACGGACTGGTTTGGACTGGTTTGGACCGGTTTGGACTGGGTTATACTGGTTTGGACCAGGCTGGACTGTTATGGACCAGTCTGAAGTGGTTTGGACTGGATTATACTGGTTTGCAGTAATTTATACCATTTTATACTGGTTTATACTGGGTTATACTGGTTTATACTGGTTTGGACTAGTTTGCATTAATTTATGTTAGTTTATACTGGTCCATACTGGTTTATACTGGTTTGGAGTGGTTTGAGCTGGGTGAGATCGGACTAAAACGGTTTGGACTGGGTTATACTGGTTTATACTGGTTTGCAATAATTTATACCAGTTTATACCGGTCCATACTGGCTTATACTGGTTATACTAGCTTGCACTAATTTATACCAGTTTATACTGGTTTATACTGGTTTGGACTGGTTTGCAATAATTTACATCAATTTATACTGGTTTAAAGCGGTCCACACAGGTTTATACTGGTTATACTGGTCGGGACTAATTTATACCAGTTTATACCAGTCCATACTGGTTTATGCCAGTCCATACTGGCTTACACTGGTTATATCAGTTTATACTGGTTCTTACTGGTCCATACTGGTTCATTCCAGTTCGGACCCATTTAGAGCAAAATACACCAATTTATACTGGTTTGCACTGGTCCGTACTGGTTCAAACCCATCCGACCTCGTTCATACTGGTCCGTACTGGTTTATACCGGCCCACACTGGTTCATACCAGTTTGGACTGGTTTAGAGTAATTTATACCAGTTTAAACTGGTTTGTACTGGTCCGTACTGGCTCAAACCCACCCAAACTCATTCCTACTGGTCGATACTGGTCTATACTGGTCCAGACTGGTTTGGACTGGTCTGTACTGGTTCAAACCCACCCGAACTCGCTCATATTGGTCCATACTGGTCCATACCGGTCCATACTGGTTTGGACTGGTGCCCGCACAGGTGCAGGGGGGCGCCCTCCGGCAGCCACTAGGGGGCGCCCCACAGAGGCCAGCACCAGTTTGGGGAAGTTTGAACCGGTTTGAACCGGTCCGTACCGGTCTGTACCGGTCCGTACCGGTCCGTACTGGTCTGTACTGGTCTGTACTGGTACCTGCTGGGCCAGCTCGCGGGTGGGCGCCAGCACGAGCGCCTGCGTGGCCTTGAGCTCCAGCTCCACCTGCTGCAGGATGGAGATGGCGAAGGTGGCGGTTTTACCTGTGCCCGACTGCGCCTGCGCGATGACGTCATAGCCTGCGGGGAGAGGGGGAGGGGACAGGTGAGCGACAGGGGAGGGACAGGGGAGGGACAGGGGAGTGACAGGTGAGCGACAGGTGAGGGACAGGTGAGCGACAGGGGAGGGACAGGTGAGGGACAGGTGAGCCCGAGCGATGACGTCATAGCCTGCGGGGAGAGGGGGAGGGGACAGGTGAGCGACAGGTGAGAGACAGGGGAGGGACAGGTGAGGGACAGGTGAGCCTGCGCGATGACGTCATAGCCTGCGGGGAGAGGGGGAGGGGACAGGTGAGCGACAGGTGAGAGACAGGGGAGGGACAGGTGAGGGACAGGTGAGCCTGCGCGATGACGTCATAGCCTGCGGGGAGAGGGGGAGGGGACAGGTGAGTGAGTGACCCCACAGGTGGGCACAGGTGGGCACAGGGGGGTACGGGGGGCATGGGGGGCACAGGTGAGTGAGTGACCCCACAGGTGAGCCGAGGTGCGTCTGTGCCCACAGTTCTGGGCAGGTGAGCACTGGGAGGAACTGGGGGGAACTGGGAGGAACTGGGGGCACTGGGGGGAACTGGGGGCACTGGGGCTGAACTGCCACAGACCCCCCCACACCTGGGCTCACCTGGGCTCACCTAAGCCATGCCAGGGACACACCTGGGCTCAGCTGGGCACACCTGGGCACACCTGAGCTCACCTAAGCCATGCCAGGGACACACCCAAGCTCACCTGGGCTCAGCTGGGCACACCAGGGCAGTGCCAGGGACACACCTGGGCACACCTGGGCTCAGCCGTGCCGAGCTCCAGGCCCCGCTGTGCCAGAACGAGCGACGGCTCTGGGAGCGCTGGGGTGAACTGGGAGCACTGGGCTGAACTGGGAGCCCTGGGGGGGCCATCGTGCCCTGTACTGGTCTGTACTGGTCCGTACTGGTCTGTACTGGTCTGACCTTTGATGCAGGGCAGGATGGCTCTGCTGGATGGCCAAGGGCTTCTTGAAGCCATGGGCTGTACTGGTCTATACTGGTCTGTACTGGTCTGTACTGGTCTGTACTGGTCTATACTGGTCTGTACTGGTCTGTACTGGTCCGACCTTTGATGCAGGGCAGGATGGCTCTCTGCTGGATGGCCGAGGGTTTCTCGAAGCCACGGGCTGTACTGGTCTATACTGGTCTGTACTGGTCTATACTGGTCTGTGCTGGTTTGTGCTGGTTTATACTGGCCTATACTGGTCTGTACTGGTCCGTACTGGTCCGACCTTTGATGCAGGGCAGGATGGCTCTCTGCTGGATGGCCGAGGGTTTCTCGAAGCCGTAGGCGTAGATCCCGCGCAGCAGCGCCTCCGACAGGTTCATCTCGTCAAAGCTGTCCACCACCTCGTGCCAGTTACTCTGCACCAGTACGCACCAGTAGGCACCAGTAAACACCAGTACAGACCAGCACAAACCAGTACAGACCGGCAAGCACCGGCACAAACCGGGACCGGCCCCCCCGAGCCCCGCGGGACAAAGGCGACCCCAGTAAGGAAAGGGAGCCGGACCAGTTCATCCCAGTATGGCTGTAACCCCTCCCAGTCCATCCCAGTATGGCTGTAACCCTCCCCAATCTATCCCAGTCCCCCCCAAACCCCTCCCAGTCCCTCCCAATCCATCCCAGTATGGCTGTAACCCGTCCCAGGGCATCCCAGTCTGATGTTTACCCCTCCCAGTCCATCCCAGTTCATCCCGGTATGGCTCTAACCCCTCCCAGTCCCCCCCAAACCCCTCCCAGTTTCTGACCTCGATGACCCCGTCGGGCTCCATCCCTTCGGGGCCGCTCTCGCGGGCTCTGTCGGATTGGGGGGAGGGAGCGACACCGTGACGTCATCACCGCCATATCGCGACATTATCGCGACCTTTGACCCTCCCACGTGACCGGAGGCTGCGCCTCCCCCTCCCCCCCCAACCACGCGGCGCCACCGGAAATCGCCTCAGGGCAAGGCCCGCCCCACTTCCGGTTCCCGAAGCAGCCAATCCGCGCTCACGCCGCGCGTGACGTCACCGCGCCGCCGGACAATGGAGGCGCGCGCGGCGCCAACCACGTGGGCGGGGGGGGGGGGGGGAAGGGAGGGAACGGGGTTGGAAAAAACCGCGAAAAAAGGCAAAAAAATGGGAAAAAAAACCGCGAAAAGCCGCGCCGGGAATGGCGGGGAAAGCGGGGGGGAGCGGAATTCGGGAGAGGAAAGGGAAAAGCCGCGCGGTTTCCCACAGAAAGCCGCGGCTGCAGCGGGAGATCGCGACCCCCCCCCCCCCCCAACCCCGCGGGTTTCGGCGTCCCCCTCCCGCACCCGGGCGCTGTCCGGCCGCCCCTCCCCCCGCCGCTATCGCACCGACTGTCGTGACTCGCCGACATCTCCGCGGTCCCTCCAAGGCCCCCCCCCGCCCGCCGCCGCCTTAAGAAGCGGCCGGGCCGCGCCCCCCCCGCGCGCCGATTGGTTGGGCCCGCCTAAACCGCGCCCCCGCCGGGCGCCGATTGGTCAGAGCCCCAAGGGGAACGCCCTCGCCGGGCGCTGATTGGCTGGAGACCCAAAGCCACGCCCCCTTTCCGCTCCCATTCACACAATGGCGGAGGGGGCGGGGCCGGAGGGCGGAAGGGGCGGGGCCGGACCGAACCACGTGGGGGGGAGGGGAGGGGGGGAGGTGGGGCCGCCCCCTCCCCCACCCTGCGGGACCCCAAAATTTGGGGGGGGGGGGGGGTTGGAGGTGGGGGAGGGGAGGGGGAGACGGCGGGACCCCCAAAGAAGGCGGGGGAGGGGCTCTTAAAGGGGCCGCGCCCGGGAATTGAGCGGGGTGGGGGAGGCGAAGGAGGATGCGAGCCCCCTCCCCCCAGGGTGGGCTGAACCCCCCCAAAATGTCCCCAAATGGCCCCTGGACCCCCCGGATCGGCCCAAACCCCCCCAAAACGGCCCCAACCTCCCCCCAAATGGCCCCAAACCCCCCCAAAATGGCCCCAAATGGCCCCTGGACCCCCCAAAATGGCCCCAAATGGCCCCAAACCCCCCCAAAACGGCCCCAAACCCCCCCAGAATGGCCCCAAATGGCCCCTGGACCCCTCCCCCACCCCAAAATATCCCCGGGACCCCCCCACCCCAAAAAAAGTCCCCCCTCCCCTCCCCCGCCCACCCCCTCCAATAGAAACCCCCAAATTCCCACTTTTTCACCGTTTTCGCTCTTTTTATTCCCGGTTTTTTGTCGTTTCCCTCCCTCAGGTTAAAAACGGCCCCGGCCGGCGGGGGAGGGGAAATTTGGGGACCCCTCCCCCCCCCCCCAAAATCCCCCCCGGGACCCCAAAATCTTCCCCGCGCCCCTCCCCCACCCCCTCGGACAGGAATTTTAGGGAAAAATTGGGAAATTTTGGGGGTTTTTGGGGGGCACTGCGAGGATTTTTGAGGAGTTTTGGGAATTTTCAAGGATTTGGGGGGGCCTAAAATTTGAGGGGACCCCCCCCCCTCGCCCCTCCCCCACCCCCCAAAATCCCCCCGAACCCCGCCCCTTTTCCTTCAGAAAATCCATTTTTGGTCAATTTGGGGGTGAATTTTTGGGGATTTTCACGGAATTTTTGGAGATTTTCATGGAATTTTTGGGGGATTTTCACGGAATTCCGGGGAACTCCCGGGGTTTTTTTGGGGTTCCTGGGATTCCAAGCATCCCAAAATTTTGGGGTCTTCCAGGGACGGTCCAAAAACCCCAAAATCGCCCCAACCCCGCCCATTTTCCTTCACAAAAATCCTTTTTTGGGGTGACTTTTTCGGGGATCTCCGTGGGGTTTTTTAGGATTCGTCCGGAATTTTTGGGGGCGGGGTTGTTTTTTTTTTTGGGGGGGGGGATTTTGGGATCCAGCCACTCCCCAAAACTTTGGGGTCTTCCAGGGCCTCTCCAAAAACCCCCCCCCAAAAACAAAACCCCCCAAACCCCGCCCCTTCCCCCACCCCGAAAATCCGTTTCTCTCCGCCGTTCCCGGGCGGATTTTGGCCGTTCCGGGGCGGATTTCCGCGGGGTTTTCGGGTTCTTCGGGGCGGTTTTGGGGCGCTCCGGGGGTTTTTGGGGTGCCGGAGCCGCGGGGGGGTCACAGGGCGAGCTGGCAGTGGCAGAGCTCCTTGTACATCAGGCGGCGCAGGTGGGGCATGTCCTGCTGCGTGAAGCTGAACGGGCGCCCCAGCGCCAGGAACTTGCAGTACTGGGGGAGGAATTCCCAAAAAAATCCCGGATTTGGGATCGGGGAGGAGTCAAAGAACAAAGGGCCCAGCCCGGAGTTTTGGGGTGGGGGGGTGGGGGGGGGAAAAAACGGGGAGAAAGGGTGGAAAATAAACACAAAAAGTCCCAAAAAATGATCACAAATTCCCTCCCAGGATGCCCCAGAAATTCCCAAAAATCCTCCCAAATTCCCTCCCAGAATGCCCCAAAAATCCTCCCAAATTCCCTCCCAGGACGCCCCAAAAATCCTCCCAAATTCCCTCCCAGGACACCCCAAAAATCCCCAAAACTCCTCCCAAATTCCCTCCCAGGACGCCCCAAAAATACCCAAAAATCCACCCAAATTCTCTCTTGAGACGCCCCAAAAATTCCCAAAACTCCTCCCAAATTCCCTCCTGGGACACCCCAAAAATCCCCAAAAATCCTCCCAAATTCTCTCTTAAGACACCCCAAAAATCCCCCCAAAAATCCCCCCCAAACCATCCCAGCATTCTCCCCAAAAAATCACCCAAAACTGCCCCCAAGAAATCCCCAGAATCCCCCCAAAAAAACCCCGAAAATCACAGAGCTCCCCCCAAAAAAATCCCCCCAAAATCCAAAAATCCCCCCAAAACCCTACCCCCAAAAAAACAAAAAAACCCCAAAAATTAAATTCTCAAATCCTCCATGAACTCCCCCAAAAAGCCCCGAAATTCACCCCAAACCCCCCCAAAACCCCCAAAATTCACCCCAAAACCCCCAAAATTCACCCCAAAACCACCCCAAAACCCCCAAAATTCACCCCAAACCCCCCCAAAACCACCCCAAAACCCCCAAAATTCACCCCAAAACCCCCCCAGGATCCTCAAAATCCCCCCCCAAAAAAACCCCAAACCCCCAAAACTCCCCCCAAATCCCCCAAGGACCCCCCAGGACCCCCCAAAAGCCCCAAATTTGCCCCAAAATCGCCTCCCCCCCCCCACCTGCAGCACGAAGGCGCCGCAGTCGCTGTCGTTGTTCTGCCGGGCGACGTTCTGGGGGAAAAACCCCAAATTTGGGGATTTTGGGGGATCCCCAGGGGGGCTGGGGGGAACTTTGGGGGTTTTGGGGGAACTTTGGGGGTTTGGGGAAATTTTGGGGGGTTTTTGGGGTGATTTTTGGGGTTTTTGGGGGTCTGGGGAGGGGGTTTTGGGGGGAACTTTGAGGGTTTTGGGGAAAATTTTGGAGTTTTTGGGGTAATTTTTGGGGTTTTGGGGGGTCTGGGGGGGTTTGGGCGGAACTTAGGGGGTTTTGGGGAAATTTTTGGGGCTTTTTGGGGTGATTTTTGGGGGTTTTGGGGGTCTGGGGGGGTTTTGGGGGGAACTTTGGGGGTTTTGGGGAAATTTTTGGGGGCTTTTGGGGTGATTTTTGGGGGTTTTGGGGGTCTGGGGGGGTTTTGGGGGGAACTTTGAGGGTTTTGGGTGATTTTTTGGGTGATTTTTGGGGTTTTTCCGTGGATGTTTTTTGGGAGATCCCAAAGGCAGATTTTTAGGAGATTTTGCGAGTTTTGGGTGGTTTTAGGGTGATTTTGGGGGGGAATTCCCAGGACAGATTTTTGGGGTGTTTTTGGGATATTTTTAGGGTTTTTTTGGGGGTTCCCAGGGTGGTTTTTGGGGAGGTTTCAGGGATCACGAGAGGGAATTTTGGGGGCTCCCAGGAGGAATTTTCCGGGGGTTTTTGGGGTCTCCCTGAGGAGATTTTGGGGGTTCCCAAAACGAACTTTTTGGGGTTTTTTTGAAGAAGTTTTTAAAAACCACAAGAAGGAATTCAGGGGATCCCAGGGTGGATTTTTGGGGTGATTTTTAGGGGTTTCAGAGGTTTTTTGGGGGATTTCTCTGTGGATATTTTGGGGGTTCCAAGGGTGGATTTTTGGGGTATTTTGGGGTGATTTTAGGGGTTTTGCTGTGGATATTTTGGGGGGATCTTTAAGGCCCACAGGAGGAATTTTTGGCGGGCCCAGAGGGGGATTTTTTGGGGTATTTTTAGGGCACTTTTTGGGGCTCCCAAAGTGAACGTTTTGGGGGTCCCAGGGCGGATTTTGGGGGCATTTTTGGGAGGTTTTAGGGGGAGATTTTTGGGCTTCCCAGGGTGGATATTGGGGCATTTTTGAGGAGAGTTTTTCGAGGATTTCTCTGTGGATACTTTGACAGATCCCGGAATGGATTTTTGGGGAATTTTGGGGCATTTTTAAGACGCTTTCAGGAGGTTTCTTGGGGTGAAGATTTGGGGGTTTTTCAGGAGAAGTTTTAAGGAGCACTGGGAGGATTTTGGGGGATTCCTGGGCGGATTTTTGGGGGTGTTTTTTGATGATTTCTCCGTGGATATTTTGGGAGATCCTACGATGGATTTTTGGGGTATTTTGGGACATTTCTGGGGCATTTTTAAGACGCTTTCAGGACATTTTTGGGGTGAAGTTTTGGCAATTTTTCAGGCGAAGTTTTAAGGAGCACTGGGAGGATTTCGGGGGATCCCCGGGCGGATTTTTGGGGGCGTTTTTTGAGGATTTCTCCGTGGATATTTTGGGAGATCCTACGATGGATTTTTGGGGTATTTTGGGGCATTTCTGGAGCGTTTTTAAGATGTTTTCAGGACATTTTTCGGGTGAAGTTTTGGGAGTTTTTTCGGGAGAAGTTTTAAGGAGCACTGGGAGGATTTCGGGGGATCCCCGGGCGGATTTTCGGGGCGATTCCGGGCGATTTCAGGGCTCCCCCCTCACCATCTTGAAGGCTCCCCGCCAGCCCTCGCGGAAGTCCGGCCGCTCCTTCTTGTCGGCCTCGGCCTGGAGGTAGCGGCAGATGTGCTGGGGGGGCGGGGCCAAAGGGGGCGTGGTCAGCGAGGGGGCGTGGTCAAGCGGCCACACCCACCCGGGGCTCCTCCCCTCCAGCCCCACCCCCAAAAACCTCAAGCCCCGCCCACCACAACATCGATCTGGCCACGCCCACCCAGCCACGAAGCCCCTCCCACCCATTTTGGGGCAATTAAAGCAGATTTGGGTGCTCCGCGTTTGGCCACGCCCCCTGTCATTTATCAGCCCAATCGCAGGAGGCCACGCCCACACTCAGCAGGCCACGCCCCCTCCCATTTAACCCCTTCCCTCCCGCAACGAAAGGACTTTCTTTAGCCCCAAATTTTGCCGATTTCGGACCCAACCGAGCCCCGCCCTTTCCTCATTTTAAACCCCGCGGCCACGCCCACTCCGGGGAGGCCACGCCCGCTTTTTGGGGAGGCCACGCCCGCTTTTTGGGGAGGCCACGCCCGCTTTTTGGGGAGGCCACGCCCACTCCGGGGAGGCCACGCCCGCTTTTTGGGGAGGCCACGCCCGCTTTTTGGGGAGGCCACGCCCGCTTTTTGGGGAGGCCACGCCCGCTTTTTGGGGAGGCCACGCCCGCTTTTTGGGGAGGCCCCGCCCACCTTGGGGCAGCGGCGGTTGAGCGTGCGCTGCGAGTCGAAGTAGGTGATGGTGCGGCGGGCGACGTCCACGGCCACCAGCGACCAGTGCACCTCCAGGTGGATGGGGATCAGCAGCAGCTCCTTGCCGAAAATGTCCACCTGGGCGGGGCGGGGACGCGCCCAGCTGGGAGGGGACACGCCCACCCCGAGCCACGCCCACCCCGAGCCACGCCCACACAACACCCCTCCCCCGAAAAAAATCCCGGTGGGAATTGAGGGGAAATTGGGGAGAAATGAGGGAAAAACGGGGCAGAAATGGAGGAGGGGTTGAGTGGAGGCCACGCCCACTTTGGGGAGGACACGCCCCCTGAGAGGCCACGCCCACTCGGCATTTAAAATAATGGGGAGAAATGAGGGAAATTGGGGCAAAACGAGCGGAAATTGGGGATAAATTGGAGGTAGCGGGGAAGGAGGCCACGCCCACTTTGGGGGCCACGCCCCCTCGCTGAGAACACGCCCCGAGAGGCCACGCCCACCCCAAAAAAGCATTCAGGTCCAAATTGGCCCAAAATCGGCTCCAAAAACCCCAAAATCGAGGACAAAATGGGGATAACGGGAAGAGAGGCCACGCCCACTTTGGGAGGCCACGCCCACTTTGGGCGGCCACACCACGCCCATCGGATCACACCCACATCTGGCCCCGCCCACCTCATTAGCATATCCATGGCCACACCCTCTTTGGGCTAACACCCACTTAAAGGCCCCGCCCCTTTGGCCACGCCCCCTCTTTTTAGCCATAAAGCCCCGCCCACCTCATTAACATCGCACAGGCCACGCCCCCTCCCGAGCCCCAAAAGGCTCCACCCCCTTTGTGACCCCACCCCCTTTGTGGCCCCGCCCCCTTTTGGTGGCCCCGCCCCCTTTTGGTGGCCCCGCCCCTCACGTTCTTGGTCCAGCGCTGGACGCCCTCGTAGCCGCGCGTGCGCAGTTTGTCGTAGAAAAAGGAGTTGAAGAAATGCACCTGGGGGGAGGGGCGGGGCTGGGACCACGCCCACTCACAGGCCACGCCCACTCGCCTGGCCACGCCCACTCGCCTGGCCACGCCCACTCACGGGCCACGCCCCCCGCTCACCTTGTCGGGCACAGCGTCCATCACCAGGTCCCCGTACATGTTCATCACCTGCAACCCCAAAATCCTCCTGGGACACCCCAAAAACACCCGGGGGAGCCCAAAAAACACCCGGGGGAGCCCAAAATCCACCTGGGGACCCCAAAATTCTCCTGGGACACCCCAAAAACACCTGGGGGAGCCCTAAAACATCTGGGGGACCTCAAAATCCACCCGGGAAACCCCAAAAACACCTCAGGGGACCCCAAAAAGCATCTGGGGGACCCCAAAATCCACCTGGGACACACCAAAAGCACCCAGGAGACCCCAAAATCCACCTGGAACACCTCAAAAACATCCTGGGGACCCAGAAATCCTTCTTGGAGACCCCAAAATCCAACTGGGACACCCCAAAAAAACATCCAGAGGAGCCCAAAATCCACCTGGGGCACCCCGAAAACACAGAAAAGACCCCAAAATCCTCCTGGGAGACCCCAAAATCCACCTCGAGACCCCAAGATCTACTTGGGACACCCCAAAAACAGCCTGGGGACCCCAAAATCCACCTGGGAGACCCCAAAATCCTCCTGGGAGGCCCCAAAATCCCCCAAGGACCCCCCCAAACCCCTCTGGGACTCCCAAAACACCCCAAAATCCTCTCAAAACCTCCCCAAATCCCCTTTGAACTCCCCCCAAACCCCACAAAGACCCCGTAAAAAACCCCAGGAGCCCCCAAATCTCTCCAGGAGCAACCAAAATCCCCTAAAATGCTCCAAAATCCCCCGAAATCCCCCGGAATCCCCTGGAACGCTCTGAAATCCCCCCAGATCCCCCGGAATTCCCCGAAATCCCCCAGAATGCTCCAAAACCACCCAAAATCCCCCGAAATCCCCCTAAATCCCCTAGAATGCTCCAAAACCCCCCGAAACCCCCTGGAATCTCCCGAAATCCCCCCCAGAATTCCCTGAAATCCCCCAAAACCCCCCCCCCTCCTCCCCCCCACGGAATTCCCCCCGGGGAAGAGCTGCTGGCTGACCCAAAACCTCCCCGAAACCTCACAAAAAAACCCCTCCAGGAGCCCCCAAACCCCTCCAGGAGCCCCCAAATCCCTCCAGGAGCTCCCAAATCCCTCCAGGAGCCCCCAAACCCCTCCAGGAGCTCCCAAACCCCTCCAGGAGCCCCCAAACCCCTCCAGGAGCCCCCAAACCCCTCCAGGAGCTCCCAAATCCCTCCAGGAGCCCCCAAACCCCTCCAGGAGCCCCCAAATCCCTCCAGGAGCTCCCAAACCCCTCCAGGAGCTCCCAAATCCCTCCAGGAGCCCCCAAATCCCTCCAGGAGCCCCCAAACCCCTCCAGGAGCCCCCAAACCCCTCCAGGAGCCCCCAAATCCCTCCAGGAGCCCCCAAATCCCTCCAGGAGCTCCCAAATCCCTCCAGGAGCCCCCAAACCCCTCCAGGAGCCCCCAAATCCCTCCAGGAGCTCCCAAACCCCTCCAGGAGCCCCCAAACCCCTCCAGGAGCCCCCAAACCCCTCCAGGAGCCCCCAAATCCCTCCAGGAGCCCCCAAATCCCTCCAGGAGCCCCCAAACCCCTCCAGGAGCCCCCAAACCCCTCCAGGAGCCCCCAAATCCCTCCAGGAGCCCCCAAACCCCTCCAGGAGCTCCCAAATCCCTCCAGGAGCCCCCAAACCCCTCCAGGAGCTCCCAAATCCCTCCAGGAGCCCCCAAATCCCTCCAGGAGCCCCCAAACCCCTCCAGGAGCCCCCAAACCCCTCCAGGAGCTCCCAAACCCCTCCAGGAGCCCCCAAATCCCTCCAGGAGCCCCCAAATCCCTCCAGGAGCTCCCAAATCCCTCCAGGAGCCCCCAAACCCCTCCAGGAGCTCCCAAACCCCTCCAGGAGCCCCCAAACCCCTCCAGGAGCTCCCGACACCCCCCCCCCCCGCCCCCGAAACTCCCGAGATCCCCCGGAATTGCCGGAACTGCCCCGAGGCGCCGCGGAAGCCCCGGAATTCCGAGGGCCCACCTGGTCGTTGAGCCAGTTGGGGCCGTAGAGCGTCTGCAGGTCGTCCATGGTGAGCACGTGGCGCTTGTAGCTGACGCGGAAGCCGCGGAGCAGCGCGTTCCCGGGCAGCCGCTGGTAGGACTGCAGCAGCTGCTGCACCGAGCCCCGCCTGCCCGGGACAGCCCCAGCAGTCCCCAAAAATGCCCCGAAAACGGCCCCAAAAAGTCCCCCAAAACCGCCCCGAAACAGCACCAAAACTGCCGCAAAAACTGCCCCCCGAACCGCCCCAAAGCTGCCCCAAAACTGCCCCAAAAAATCCCCAAAGCTGCCCCAAAAACTCCCCGAAACTGCCGCAAAAATGCCCTCAAAAGATCCCCCAAAACTGCACCAAAACTGCCCCAAAAAGATCCCCAAACTCCCCCAAAACTGCCCCAAAAACGTCCCCAAAACTGCCTCAAAAATGCCCCAGAACTCCCCCAAAAAGTCCCCCAAAACTGCCCCAAAAATCCCCCAAAAACTCCCCCAAAACTGCCCCAAAAAGTCCCCGAAACTGCCCCAAAACTGCCCCAAAACTGCCCCAAAAACTCCCCCAAAACTGCCCCAAAAACGTCCCCAAAACTGCCCCAAAACTGCCCCAAAAAGTCCCAAAACTGCCCCAAAACCGCCCCAAAACTGCTCCAAAACTCCCTCAAAACTGCCCCAAAAACGTCCCCAAATCTGCCCCAAAAAATCTGCCCCAAAACTGCCCCCAAAAAATCCCCCAAAACCGCCCCAAAACTCCCCCAAAACTCCCCCAAAATCCTCCCAAAACTGCCCCAAAAAATCCCCCAAAAGTCCCCCAAAACCGCCCAAAAACCCCCCCAAAACTCCCACAGAATTCCCAAAAAAGACACCCCAAAAAAGCCCTGTGGGAATCGGCCGAACCCAAGGAAAAGGCCCCAAATGGGGCCTGAAATGACCCCAAATGACCCCAAATGGGGCCCGAAATGACCCCAAATCGGGGGCTCAGAGCCCCACCCCGAGCGAGGATGGGGTGGGAGGGGATCCGAGAAATCCCTGCGGGGCAGAATTCCCGGAATTCCCAAAAATCCCGCAGAGTTTGGGCAAAATCCCCCTGAGAACCATCGGAATCGGCCGAAACTGACCCAAAATTCAGCCCTCGGCCCCCCCCAAACCTACCCCAAATTCGGGCAGAGTCTCACAGGACGATCCCAAAAAACCCTCGGACCCCAAATTCCCAAAATTCCCCCCAAAAAACCCCAACCCCCCCCAAAAATCCCCCCTCCAAAAATCAATCCCTCTCAAATCCCACCCCCCCCCCCCAAAAGATCCCCCCAGGACCCCCCCTGGAGCCTTTTGGGAGCTCTGGGAATTCCCAAAATTCCCGAAATTCCGCGGGAAGGCCCCGGGAGCCCCCGAACCTCTGGGGGGTGCTGAATTCCTGCTGGAAAATGTCCTCGAGCTTCTCCACGACCTCGTCGGCGCTCACCGGGATCAGGCTCCCGTAGGCCTGCAGGAACTCGTCCAGGATGCCTGCGATTCCCGAATCCCGGCCCCGCTGACGTCATCGGCGCCCAAAATCCGGCCAGAGTCCCCAAAATCCGCCCGGAGTCCCCAAAATCCCCGCGAAAATCGGCTCAACCCCGCCCGAAATCCCCAAAATCCGCCTGGAATTCCCAAAATCCCTGCGAAAATCGGCCCAAACCTGCCCCAAATCCCCAAAATCTGCCCAAAATCCCCACAAAAATCGGCCCAAATCCACCCAGAATCCCCAAAATCCGCCCGAAATCCCCAAAATCCGCCCGAAATCCCCAAAATGCGCCCGAAATCCCCAAAATCCGCCCGAAATCCCCAAAATCCCCACAAAAATCGGCCCAAACCCGCCCGAAATTCCCCTCTGGACCCCAAAATCCGCCCGAATCCACCCAAAATTGGGGGCCCAGACCGGGAGGGGGGAGTGAGGGGAACCCCGAAATTCCCCAACCCCAAAATCCCCACAAAAATCGGCCCAACCCCCCCCGAAATCCCCGTCCGGACACGCCCGGAGCCCCAAAAGCCCCGGAACCAACCCAAAATGGGGCCCTGATGACGTCACAGGCCCCAATCCCCCCCGAATTCGGCTCCTTGATGACATCACGGCCCTAAAGCGCCGCTGCCTGGTGACGTCATCGCCCAAAACTCCTCCCTCTGATGATGTCATCACCCCAAATTCCAATCCCTGATGACGTCATCACCCAAATTCCTATCCCTGATGACGTCATCACCCCGAACCACCCAGAACTGCAATCCTTGATGATGTCATCGCCCAAAACTCCATGCTCTGATGATGTCATCACCCCAAATTCCAATCCCTGATGATGTCATCGCCCCAAACCACCCAGAACTCCATTCCCTGATGACATCATCACCCGAAATTCCATTCCCTGATGATGTCATCACCCCAAATTCCACTCACAGATGACGTCATCCCCAAACCATCCAAAACTCCATCCCTTGATGATGTCACCCCCCAAATTCCAGTCCCCGATGATGTCATCACCCCAAATTCCAGTCCCTGATGACGTCATCACCCAAAACCACCCAGAACTCCATTCCCTGATGACGTCATCACCCCAAATTCCAGTCCCCGACGACGTCATCACCCCCAATTCTGGTCCCCGATGACGTCA
Source organism: Aphelocoma coerulescens (assembly GCF_041296385.1). Lineage (NCBI taxonomy): Eukaryota > Metazoa > Chordata > Aves > Passeriformes > Corvidae > Aphelocoma > Aphelocoma coerulescens. The sequence continues at coordinate 8,653 of NW_027183761.1, read as the reverse complement.
TCACCCCAAATTCCAGTCCCTGGTGATGTCATCACCCAGAACCGCCCAGAACTGCATTCCCTGATGACGTCATCACCCCAACCCCCATGCCTGATGACGTCATTGACCCAAACCACCCAGGACCCCCGTTCCCCGATGACGTCATCACCCCAAATTCCGGTCCCCGATGACGTCACCACCCAGGACTCCGTTCCCCGATGACGTCATCACCCCAAATTCCGGTCCCCGATGACGTCACCACCCAGAACTCCGTTCCCCGATGACATCATCACCCCAAATTCCGGTCCCCGATGACGTCACCACCCAGAACTCCATTCTCCGATGACGTCATCACCCCAAATTCCGCTGCCCGGCGACGTCACCGCCCCCGAACTCCCCCTCCCCGATGACGTCACGCACCCCCCAGCCGCGCGCCTGATGACATCACCGATGACGTCACCGATGACGTCACTCACTCTGCACGCAGGTCACGTGCTCCTCGCGCAGGGGGGGGCTGGGCTGGGCGGGGGGCGGGGCCCGCGCGGGGGGCGGGGCCGGGTGGGGGGCGGGGCCGGGCGGGGGGCGGGGCCCGGGCTCGGCCCCTCCCCCTCCGATGACGTTGCTGATCAGGATCGGGCCCTCGGCGGGGGGGGGAGGGGCGCAGGGGGGGGAGGGGCAGCCCGGGAGCGGCCCCGCCCCTCCCCCACCCCCGCCCAGCCCGTTGGGGAGGGGCCCTGGGGGGAGAAGGGGGAGGGGCGCTCAGAGAGAGCCCGAAATTCGCCGCTCTCACCCCAAAAGTTCGGCCCAAACCCCCCCCCCCGCCCCAAATTCGGGGCTTGCACCCCCCACCCCCCCAAAAAGGGACTGAGGCCCCTCCCCCATTAATTCGGGGACCCCTCCCCTGAATTTGGGACCCCCCCAATCAATTTCTGACCCACCCGACCCCTCCCCCCCCATCCCGAATTTGGGACCCCTCCCCCAAGGTTGGGACCCTCCCCCAAATCCCAGCCCCCAATTTTGGGACCCTCCCCACGATTTGCGGCCCCTCCCCCAATTTTGGGACCCTCCCCACGATTTGGGGCCCCTCCCCCATTTCTGGGACACTCCCCTGGATTTGGGGCCCCTCCCCCCAATTTTGGGACCCTCCCCAAAACTCCAGGGCCCCTCCCCCCATTTTTCTCCCCAAACTCGGGGTCCGCCCTCCCCCTCCCCCCCCCCAAATTCCCCTCCCCCTCCTCACCTTCATCCCCGCCCAGCCCCTCCCCCACCCCCCCCTCCCCGAACCCCGCCGGGGGGAGGGGCAGGGGCGGGGGGAGGGGCTCGAACAGGGCCGGGGGAGGGGCGGCCCCTCCCCCCCCTCTGCTGCTCCAAGAACCCGGGGGGGGCGGGGCGGGGGTGGGGGAGGGGCGGGAGGCGCGAGGAGGGGGGGGAGGAGGGGGGAGGGGCCTTGCGGGCGCCGCCCCTCCCCCCCCCTGCGGCGGGGGGGGAACCCCCAGAGCCCCCCCCGGGCCAGGAGCAGCCGCAGCACCCGCAGCGCCCGCAGCCGCCGCCGGGGGGCGCCCTTGCGCCGGGGGGGGCCCCCCCCAAAACTTCTGGGGGTGCCCCGAAGCCGGGGGGGGCCCCCAGAGCCGCCCCCCCCCGCCCCCTCGGGAGTTGGTGCGGTCCGGGCCCTCCCCCGGCCCCTCCCCCCCCCCCCAGAACGGGCCGGGAGGGGGGGGAGGGGAGGGGGGCGAGGGGGGGGGAGGGGCGGCCCCGCCCCCGCCCCCCAAATTCGGCGGCGCCTCTTTCATGGCGGCCTGGGGGGAGGGGAGGGGGGAGCGTTAATTTGGGGGGCGCGGGGGGGTCCCGGAATTCCTCAAATTCCAGAGATCCCCCCCCAGAGCGAAGCGAAAAACCCGAAATTCCCGGAAATTCCCCCCGAAATTCCCGCCAAACCCCCCCCCCCCCCGCCCAGAATTCCCACGGGAACCCCACAGTTCCGGGAAAGCCCCCCCGAAATTCCCGTTCTTCCCATTGAACCCACCCCAAAATTCCCATTGAACCCACCCCAAAATTCCCATTATAACCCCAAAATTCCCGTTAAACCCCCGAATTCCCATTTAACCCACCAAAATTCCGACCAAAACCCCAAAACTCCCATTTAAACCCCAAAAATTCCCATTAAACTCCTAAGTTCCCATTAGACCCGCCCAAAACTCTCATTAAAAACCCCAAAAATTCCCATTAAGCCCCCAAATTCCTATTAAATTCCCTAGAATTCCCATTAAACTCCCCAAAATTCCCATTAAAGCCCCAAAAATTCCCACTAAAACCCCTAAAATTCCCATTAAAGCCCCCCAAATTTCCATTAAAGCCCCTAAAGTTCCCATTAAACCCCCAAATTCCCATTTAACCCACCAAAATTCCCACTGAACCCCAAAAATTCCCATTAGAACCCCAAAAATCCCCATTAAACCCCCAAATTCCTATTAAACTCCCCAAAATTCCCATTAAAGCCCCAAAAATTCCCATTAAAACCCTCCAAATTCCCATTAAACCCTCCCAATTTTCCATTAAAGCCCCAAATTTCCATTAAAACCCCTAAAATTCCCATTAAATCCCCGAATTCCCATTTAACCCACCAAAATTCCCATTGAACCCCCAAAAATTCCCAATAAATCCCCAAAAATTCCCATTAAAACCCCCCAACTCCCATTATACCTCTCCAAAATTCCCACTAAACCCCCAGAAAGTCCCATTAAAACCCCAAAACTCCCATTAAACCCCCAAAGGTTCCCTTGGCCCCCAAAATCGCCGCAAATCCCCCCCAAATTCCCATTTCCCCCCGCAGAAACTCCCACTAAATCCCAAAATTCCCCTTCTCCCAAAACACCCCCCCCCCTTTAAAACCCCCAAATCCCCGCCAGGCCCCCCCAAATTCCCGGAAACCCCCAAAATCCGCGTTTCCGCCCCAAATTCCCTTTGAACCCACGAGGCCCCAAACAAATCCCCCCAAATTCCCTTTTCTCCCCAAATTCCCATTCCCGCCCCCGCCCCCCGCCCCACCCCCCCATTCCCCTCCCCCCGCCCTCCCAAGCCCCTCCCCCCACCCCGGGTGGGTCCGGGGCCTTCCCAGAGGGGGATTTTGGGAAGAATTTGGGGCTTTTTTTGGGAATTTTTGGGATCCGCGCTCACCCCCGGGCGGCCTCGCTCGGGTCCCTCCCCGCCGGCGCCGGCCGATGACGTCATCGAATCGCGCCGCGGGGCGGGACCGCGTTTGACCAATCGCCGACGGCGCTTTGTGACACGCCCCCTTTAGGCCCCGCCCCCGGTAAAACCCCGCCCCTTTCCGCGGCCCTGCCTCTCTGCGCCTGCGCTGTCGCCATGGAGACGGCGGGGCCGCGGAGCATGATGGGATCGGTCCTCATTAAAGCGCCGAAATTCTCGGGATTTCTCCCGATTTACGGCGCCAAAACTCCCGGGATTTGTCCCGGCCTAAAGCGCCGAAGGTTCTGGGATTGATCCGCGTTCACAGCGTGGGAAATCCGGGGATTTATCCGCGTGTTAGAGCGGAAAAACCTCGGGATTTATCCCCTTTAAGGCGCGGGGGATTGTGGGATATATGGCGGAAACGCGCGAAGGATCACGGGATTTATTCCCCATTTTAGCGCAAAGGATTGTGGGATTTATCCCCCATTTTGTGCCGCAAAGGACTGTGGGATTTATCTCCCCGAAACGCGCGGAGGATCACGGGATTTATCCCCCATTTTGTTGCGCAAAGGACTGTGGGATTTATCCCCCCAAGCGCGCGGAGGATCACGGGATTTATCCCCCATTTTGTGCCGCAAAGGACTGTGGGATTTATTCCCCCAAGCGCGCAGAGGATCACGGGATTTATCCCCCATTTTATAGCGCAAAGGATTGTGGGATTTATCCCTCCATTTTGGCGCAAAGGACTGTGGGATTTATCCCCCCCAAATGCGCGGGGGATCACGGGATTTATCCCCCATTTTTAGCCGCAAAGAACTATGGGATTTATCCGCCATTTTGTGCCGCAAAGGACTGTGGGATTTATCCCCCCCATAACGCGCGGAGGATCACGGGATTTATCCCCCATTTTAGCGCAAAGGACTGTGGGATTTATTCCCCAAACGAGCAGAGGATCACGGGATTTGTCCTCCATTTTGTGCCGCAAAGGATTGTGGGATTTATTCCCCCAAGCGCGCGGAGGATCACGGGATTTATCCCCCCATTTTAGCGCAAAGGATTGTGGGATTTATCCCCCCAAACGCGCGGAGGATCACGGGATTTATCCCCCATTTTATAGCGCAAAGGACTGTGGGATTTATCTCTCCAAACGCGCGGAGGATCACGGGATTTATCCCCCATTTTCTTGCGCAAAGGATTGTGGGATTTATCCCCCCAAACGCGGAGGATCACGGGATTTATCCCCCATTTTATAGCGCAAAGGACTGTGGGATTTATCCCCCAAACGCGGAGGATCACGGGATTTATCCCCCCTTTGGAGCGCAAAGGACTGTGGGATTTATCCCCCCAAACGCGCAGAGGATCACGGGATTTATCCCCCCTTTGGTGCGCAAAGGACTGTGGGATTTATCCCCCCAAAACGCGCGGAGGATCACGGGATTTATCCCCCATTTTGTGGCGCAAAGGATTGTGGGATTTATCCCTCCATTTTAACGCAAAGGACTGTGGGATTTATCCCCCCGAACGCGCGGAGGATCACGGGATTTATCCCCCATTTTGTGCCGCAAAGGAATGTGGGATTTATCTCCCCAAAACGCGCAGAGGATCACGGGATTTATTCCCCATTTTATAGCGCAAAGGACTGTGGGATTTATCCCCCCAAACGCGGAGGATCACGGGATTTATCCCCCCATTTTATAGCGCAAAGGACTGTGGGATTTATCCGCCATAACGCGCGGAGGATCACGGGATTTATCCCCCATTTTGTGGCGCAAAGGATTGTGGGATTTATCCCCCTCAAACGCGCGGAGGATCACGGGATTTATCCCCCATTTTATAGCGCAAAGGATTGTGGGATTTATCCCTCCATTTTAACGCAAAGGACTGTGGGATTTATCCCCCCGAACGCGCGGAGGATCACGGGATTTATCCCCCATTTTGTGGCGCAAAGGATTGTGGGATTTATCCCTCCATTTTAACGCAAAGGACTGTGGGATTTATCCCCCCGAACGCGCGGAGGATCATGGGATTTATCCCCCATTTTGTGCCGCAAAGGAATGTGGGATTTATCTCCCCAAAACGCGCAGAGGATCACGGGATTTATTCCCCATTTTATAGCGCAAAGGACTGTGGGATTTATCCGCCATAACGCGCGGAGGATCACGGGATTTATCCCCCCATTTTATAGCGCAAAGGACTGTGGGATTTATCCGCCATAACGCGCGGAGGATCACGGGATTTATCCCCCATTTTATAGCGCAAAGGACTGTGGGATTTATTCCCCCAAGCGCGCGGAGGATCACGGGATTTATTCCCCATTTTAGCGCAAAGGACTGTGGGATTTATCCGCCATAACGCGCGGAGGATCACGGGATTTATCCCCCCTTCGTAGCGCAAAGGACTGTGGGATTTATCCCCCCAAACGCGCGGAGGATCACGGGATTTATTCCCCATTTTAGCGCAAAGGACTGTGGGATTTATCCCCCCAAACGCGCAGAGGATCACGGGATTTATCCCCCATTTTTAGCGCAAAGGACTGTGGGATTTATCCCCCCAAACGCGCAGAGGATCACGGGATTTATCCCCCCCCCCCGTAAACCACGTGACTCTTCTGGGGTTCAGGATTTATTTCGGTTTTTTGGGGGACCCCAGAAATATTTGGGGGAATTCTGGGGGATCCCAGCGGGGTCTGGGAGGGATCTGGGGGGTCCCGAGGGTGGAAGTCGGGAGGAGACCGAGGCCGAATTGGTTTCGGAGCCCCAAATGTTGGGGGATTTTGGGGCAAGGGGAGATCGGAGCCGCCCGGATTTGGGGATTTTGGGGGTTTTTGGGGGCTCAGGGGAAGGGGGTGGGCGGGGGGCGGTGCAGGGCCGCGTCCAGCCCCGTGCCCAGCGCGCAGCCCCCGGTCAGCGCCAGCACGGCCCAGAGGCAGAGGCGATCCACGGTCATGGCCAGCGCCCGCCACTCCTCCTGCTCCTACAAACGGGGGCAAATCGGGGAAAAACGGGGACAACAAACCGAAAACAGGAGGAAACAGGAGAAAATGGGGGAAAACGGGGAAAAATCAGGGTGGAAATGGGGAGAAATGGGTGCGAAAATGCTCCCGGTTCCTCCCAGGTGTGTCCAGGTGCCCCAAAATTCCCCCAAAATCGCCCCAAATCCTCCCAAAATCATCCCAAATCTTCCCAAAACTGCCCCAAATCGCCCCCCAGCTGCCCCCACGTGCGGCCAGGTGCCCCAAAACCACCCCAAATCCTCCCAAAACCACCCCAAATCCTCCCAAACTGCCCCAAATCCTCCCAAAACCTCCCCAAATCGCCTCCCAGGTGTCCCCCCAGGTCTGTCCAAGTGCCCCAAACTGCCCCAAATCCTCCCAAAACTGCCTCAAATCCTCCCAAAACCGCCCCAAATCCTCCCAAACCGCCCCAAATCCTCGAAAAACCACCCCAAATCACCTCCCAGGTGTCCCCAGGTGGGTCCCACATACCCCAGGTGTGTCCAGGTGAGCTCCAATCCCCCCGAAATCGCCCCCGATCACCCCCCGGCTGTGTCCAGGTGTGTCCAGGCGCCCCAAAATCGCCCCAAATCCCCCCAAAATCGCTCCCATTCACCCCCCCCAGGTGTCCCAGGTGTGTCCCAGGTGTGTCCCAGGTGTGTCCCAGGTGTCCCCTGTCCCCCCCCCGGTGTCCCCTCACCCGCTGCCGCCGCTGCCGCTCCCGCAGGCTCCGGGCGATGGAGGCGGCGGCGGCCGCGGCCTCGCGCAGCTCGGGGGGGGGCGGATTTCAGGGGGGGGGGCGGATTTGGGGGGGGCCCGGGGGGGTCCGGGGGGTCCCCGCGGGGGGGGCGGCGGCAGGAAATACTCGTCACCCCCCCGGGGGGGAGGGGCGGGGGGTGGGGAGGAGGGGGGGGGGAGGGGCCGGAGGGGAGGGGGGGGGGGAGGGGGCGCAGGCCCAGGATGGGGGGGAGGCGCTGCAGGAAGACCTGGGGGGGAGGGGGGGAGGGGAAAAAAAGGGGCGTGAGACCCCAAAATTCCACCTGGGAACCCCGAAGTTCCCCCCCAAATTCATCCCAGGACCCCCAAAATCCATCCTGGGACCCCCCCAATTATCACCTTGAACCCAAAAATCCACCCGGGACACCCAAATATCCCCAAAATCCACCCCGGGCCCCCCAGGATTCCACCTGGGAACCCAGAGATCCCCTGGGACCCCCAGAAATCCATCCCAGGACCTCACAAAATTCCCACCGGGGACCCCAAAATACCCCAGAATCCACCCCGAGACCCCCCAAAATTCCACCCGGGACCCAGCTGGGGGCGTGTCCAGGTGCGTCCAGGTGAGTTTCGGGCTATTTTAGGCGCCCGTAAAATCGATTTTTTGGGGGGATTTTTTTCCCTGGGATTTTGGTTTCTTTTCCCCCCCCAGGATTTGGGGATTTGGGGGGTTCTCGGGCTCCCCAGGTGTGGCCTCACCTGCCGCGCCCAGGCCGGCATGCCGTGCGTGCCGGGCGAGCGGTGGTGCAGGTTGAGCACCCCCACGCTCAGCGCCACCACCAGCGCCAGCAGCACCAGCGTCCCCGTCAGGTAGCGGCCGATGAGCGGCACCTGCAGCGACGTGGCCGGGACCTTGTCGGCCAAGAGCAGCAGGAACACGGTGAGGGTGAGCAGAGCGAAGAGCGACAGAGACAATCTTCTCACCTGGGCAGGTGGGACAGGTGAGACACGGACAGCTGGGACTGGGACAGGTGGGACAGGGACTGGTGGGACTGGGACAGGGACAGGTGGGACAGGGGACCAGGTGGGACACAGACAGGTGGGACTGGGACAGGGACAGGTGGGACAGGGACAGGTGGGACTGGGACAGGTGGGACTGGGACAGGGATGGGTGGGACTGGGACAGGTGGGACAGGGACAGGTGGGACAGGGACAGGTGGGACTGGGACAGGGACAGGTGGGACTGGGACAGGGACTGGGACAGGTGGGACTGGGACAGGGATGGGTGGGACAGGAGCAGCAGGAACACGGTGAGGGTGAGGCAGAGCGAAGAGCGACAGAGACATCTTCTCACCTGGGCAGGTGGGACAGGTGAGACACGGACAGGTGGGACAGGGACAGGTGGGACTGGGACAGGGACAGGGACAGGGACAGGTGGGACACAGACAGGGACAGGTGGGACTGGGACAGGTGGGAGTGGGACAGGTGAGACAGGGACAGGTGGGACTGGGGACAGGTGGGACTGGGACAGGTGGGACAGGGACAGGTGGGACTGGGACAGGTGGGACTGGGACAGGTGAGACAGGGACAGGTGGGACACAGACAGGTGGGACTGGGACAGGGACAGGTGAGACTGGGACAGGTGGGACTGGGACAGGTGGGACTGGGACCAGGGATGGGTGGGACAGGAGCAGCAGGAACACGGTGAGGGTGAGCAGCGCGAAGAGCGACAGAGACATCTTCTCACCTGGGCAGGTGGGACAGGTGAGACACGGA